>NW_025920241.1:189446-226547 GCF_902686445.1 Sciurus carolinensis | reverse complement strand
GTACTCATGTGAATGTAGAACTAACTCTTCTCTAATTGTCCCCTTTTCGTGTGACCTTACTGCTGCTCTCTGGTCTCAAGAAATCTTCTCTGACTTCTCTACTCCTCAGTATTATATCCCCCTGGTTGTCTAGGAACAGTGTCCAGCAGTTTGTGGTGCACTGCCCAGCCTCTTTCCTTAACTCCCATACAGTCTGTGATGCCATCATGGCCTAGAGGGAGGGACAGGAACAGCTCTTTTACCTACCAAGTCCTTGGAGAGTGTGTGGGGCACCTAGGAATCACTGTGTCTTATAGCTTAACCTATCCATGTACCTATTGGTCTCTGTCGCTACTGCCAGAAGTCAGAGGTCTAAAGAGCCTGGGCTCCAGGTCTGTTTCTGATTCGTTTGTCCCCGAGTTCAGGAAAGTCTGGATTGTGGCTGTTGTTCTAGGCATCAGTGGTGGGGTCACAATTTGACTTTGTAAACAGGGTGATAGAGGCTCAATTTCACATCCAAGTCCTGCTGAAATCCAGGGTCTCTTTGTCCCACCTTGTTGACAGGGACCTAAGGCTAATCCTTGTATTCTTGAGCTCAGCCAGGGACCTCTGGTCTCCCCATTCTCCTCTCCCATTTTCCACTTCTTACCTGGCAGATGCACACCTCTTGGTGCCTGCTGCAGTGTTGTCCAGATGCTCTCTCCTCCTCACTCCCTGTTCCTCCTTGATCAGTGTTTCTGGAATTTAACAAAAACTATTGGTACCTGGTGATGATTATTGTGGCTGTGTTCCCAAACCTCAAGTCCTCAAGCACAAAGCTCATGGTTTCCTCAGGTCCCAGGTGCAACCTCAGCCTGGACCCTCCCCTGTGTCCATCACCACGTCTGCTTCTCCCCCTTGTCAGTGTGAGGAAGGCCCTGTGGCTGGGAACCAGGGTCCTCTTCTGAGCTATCCCCAAGCTCCCTTTCTGTTTTATTTTGAGACATGGTCTCTGAATGATGCTCAAGGTGGCTTCACATTTGATCCATCTGCTCAGACTCCTGAGTGTCTGGCTTCATACTTGGGGCACCTGCCATCCTCAGTCACCTTTTGTTTCAACAGGAGACCTTCTTTCACAAGGGCCTGCTGTTGTGAAAGCTGTAAATCTGACCCACCCTGAAGTCAGTCAAGAAGCACAGTGTATCTAAGATTACACACAAACTCACTTGTGTCCTGAGCCTGAAGTCAAGTCAGCCCAATTTGAGGACCAATTGCTGAGCCCTGTAGAGCTGCCCACTACTAGTAGTTCACCTCAGTGAACTCTAGTCTTGGGCCTAGGGGCCTCAGGGATCTGGTCAACCTGGTCATACAAAACTCCCCACAGTGATCTGGGGCACAGAAAGGAAGAAGACATAGACTGTCCAGTGTGGTTATCCTGATGTGGGCTCCCACAGAGTATCCTTCTAGTTGGCCTCCTCCTCAGCTGGGGAACAAAGAAGGTAGATCAGAAGTGCTTTCCTCTCTGGGTTTGGCACCATTGCATGTCCCTCTGTCCTAATATTCCCCACCAACTAGGCTCCTCAAATCAGTTGACCCAGCTGGTGGCTCCAAACAGGGCCACAGACTCACTCAATAGGACTCTGTGCAACTCAACCAGTTTGAGGAATTTTCTGTTCTTTTTTCAGAAACCTGATAGGTCTGTTTCCTCCCAAAGCTACATCTAGGCACCCACCCAGGACCCCCATGGAACACTTTATGTTAGGTACCCCAGAGGGGCAGTTGTGGGGTGGTGCTTCACAGCAGGCAGGTACTGGTAGGTGGGAGGACATATCTCTTACCTGGTCCTTTCCCTCCTAGAGTCAGCCCCCTGAGAGTACTTTGGAGGCTACTGAGATGGAAAGAATAAATTTGGCATGTCTGAGAAGGATGTGTGTTTTGGAAGGAACTGTGTTGCCTTAATGCTTGGTGATCTCTCCTCCATATTTAATGTCCAACTCTGAGGAGTATCTAGGGGGATTTTGTCAGGGGACAGAGTCTTGGTGCTCTCATGAGGCAGAACCAAGGAGCACAGGCTCTGCCATATGAAACACAGCTAGAGGAGATGACCAGCACCCAGAAATGTGCACTATCCACACAAAAAGGCTATTGTAGTGTGATCTTGGACTATGGGACTGCAGAACTGAGCTAGAAGTTCAGGTACCTATTGGTCAGTTTTTAATTTCTGCAAGAAAATACTGCAGTCAGCTGACTATGTAGAAGAGATGATTTCCCTCCAGGTTGGTGTATGTAAGAAATGGAATCTGCCTCCAGGCAGTTCTGGTGAGTGCCTCTTAATCAACCCATGGACACCACAACAGCAGGGTGTGTGCAGCAAGCTTCCCATCTCCAGGTGGAGCAGACATGCTCTAATATTCTTGCTTGAAATTCATTTTATTCTAAGCTTGAAATATATTTTTTCAAGTCCTTCTAGTTTTTATGGTCTGGCAGGGAAATCTTCTGACATCAGTATTGGTTTATGTAATCTGTTGCTTTTCCTTTACAGAATTTAAAATTCTATCTTTATTTTGAATGTTAGGCATTTTGATTATAATGTGACTTGGTGTGGATCTATTGTGGTTTTGTATATTTGGTGTCCTGGAAATATCTTGTATTTGATTTTCCATTTTATTCTCCAAATTTGGAAAATTTTTGGACATTATTACATTTATTAGATTATTCATTCTTTTGGTTTTTATTTCTGTGCCTTATTCAATCTCAATAATTCTTCAATTTGGTCTTTTCATGATATCTCATAAATCTTGGATGTTCCTTTCATGATTTCTTCCCATCTTTTCTGTTTGGTCAACATGTTTTTAAAGATTAAGTAATTTGTCTTTATTGTCTAAAGTTCTCTCTTCCAATTTTCAAGTCTATTGGTTATTGTTTCTTTTGAATTTTTAATTTGATTCATTTTTTCTTCATTTCAATGATTTTTGTTTTTATTCTTCAAAATCTATCTCTTGTGCTTCCTATTTGCTATTTTAACTTTTTATTGTTGTGATCATTCATTGCCTTTATTTGTTCTCTTATCTTATCCTTTGCTTCTCAGATCATTTTAATTATGTAAATTCTGAATTCCCTTTCTGACATTTTACTACTCTCACTGGATTATATTGATATAGTATGTGGATTTGTTTGGGATACATTCTTCCCTTTTTTTCATGTTATTCATGTATCTTTCTTTCTAGCAGTATGAATCTGAGTCATTTCATTTCCCCTTGTGTAGACTTATAGTGTCCCTTTATGTCTCCAATACTTCACTGTGCTTAGCTACACAGGCACTCATAGAGTTCTAGCGCTGTGATCCCAGGAGACTTGGCCAATTCTAGAGAAGACACAGACTTTTTTCGGGGTTTCTGGGACCCCCATCCTTGGGCACGGTCAAGATGGCGCCTGGCGCTGAGCCAAAAGCGGCCAGCTATACAGTAAACAACCAGCGAATTCCAATGATTGGCTAGTTAACGATGTGATTAGAGCATGCCCCCCTCGTGTACCTATTCTATGACTGCAGCTGTCTGCGCGTTTACCTCGTGTGCTCTCCCCTGATTGGTTGAAGTGTATATAAGCTTGGTGGGTGGGGGAGTAAGGAAGAAGCTGAGAGTAGAAGAAGCTGAGAGTAGGAGGAGAAGGGAGGAAGAAGAGTGCGAGCGAGGGTGAGAGCCAAGTGGGAGAAGCGGAGTGGCCGAAGCAGGCGTGAGCCGAGCGGGAGAAGCGGAGCGGCCGAAGTAGGCGTGAGCCGAGCAGGAGAAGCGGAGCGACCGGAGCAGGCGAGAGTTAAGCAGAGGGAAAGAGAGCGAGAGAAAGAAAAGAGAGAAGGGGATAGAAAAGAGGGAAAGAAAGGAAGACTGTGCACAATAAACTTCCAAAGCTTCAGACGTTTGTCGTGTCTCTCTCTGCGGGCAGAGGGAACGCGATAACTGGTGCCGAAACCCAGGAACATGAAGGGTTTATAAAGAAGACAAGGTAAGATATCTTAAATAATTTTCAATAAGTTAAACCGGTTATAAAAAAGTTAAAGGGTATCAGGATACGCCATCAGCGGTCCTGGGGGCACGTGGGATGCGGTCCGATTAAAATAAAAATAAGGACACACGGAAGGTGGTCCGGTATCGGGATATGCCAGCAGCGGTCCTGACGCGTGGAACACGGTCCAATTAAAAGTGAAAGTAGAAACACGCTTGAAGCGGTCCAATTAGGGTATAGGTAGCACGTGAAAAGCCGCTATAAAAATTTTAATGCACACTTGATAGATAGATTTCCTTTCAGTAATCTCGTTGCTCCTGGCAGCTAGGCCACTGTTTGTTATCGTAACTGCCATAACTGAAGCTATTCAAATCAGTAACAATGGGGTCTGAAACGTCTAAATTCAGAATGCAGCAACCCCTCAGGGAGCTATTAAAAAACCATGGGACGCCATTAAAGGAAAAAACAGCTAAAGTATTTCTCGATACTGTGAAAAGGGTTTCCCCTTGGTTTTTGGATGAGGGCCTTTTGAATACCCTACAGTGGGAACAGCTGGGGGAGGACCTTCGTATAGCAGATAGGCAAAACCCTTTGCCAGTAGGCACTATGGCTATTTGGTCTCTTATTAAATCCTGTCTGCGAGATAAAAACAAAAAACCTTCATTCACCGAGCCTTTAGCTTAGGGAAGACAGGTTTTGGAAGAAATAAAAGAGGAACGCTCATATCTTTCTCAAAATTCAGAAAAAGGAACTAATTCAGATGAGGAACTATCAGAAGGGGAACTATCAGGAGAGGGTCGACATTATAATCCCCTTGATACTCCTCAAGTATGGGCAAAATGGAAAGATATCCTGACAGGTTGTTGGAAAGGACCGGATCCAGTCCTTCGTTGGGTCCGAGGGTCTGTTTGTATTTTCCCACAGGATCAACAGACTCCAGTCTGGATTCCAGAAAGGCTAATCAGAGTTTTACAGCATGCAAGTAATGCTGCTCCTCCTCGTAATGGCGAGCCTGAGCCTTCCTCCAATAACAAAAACTCAGACGGAAAGGCAAACCCGGAACCCATGGGCCATTGTTAGCCTAGCCATATTTTTTACTTCTAACTAACACATTTTTTATCCTTCCTTTTCTTGTTTTTCACCAATCCCTCTACAAGCCTGTCAATTCTACTGATGATTTTTCAGGTCGTGCTGTTTTTGGTGACAAGGATATCTCTAGTCTTTCTTTGCTTTAACAGGAGGAATTTTTGCACTTTGCCGTTGGAATCATACTACAAATCAGACCCAGAGTAGAGCAACTCGTTCTGCTGACCCTAGCTGTAATATTGCTTTTCCTCCCACGTCAGCTTGTGTATTTCCTCCCTTTTATGTTTCTACCAACTAACATTTCTAATAACACCTCTTAACTGTTCACTAACCGTGTGCTATCTCTCACAATGCTGGAATGGTTCTTTTGCCACCCGTGCAATTTTGATGCACATTCCTATCTTCCTACCAGTCCTAGTTTCTGTTGCAGATATAGAATTGCCAGTGCTATTATCAAGAAACAGAAGAGGCTTTGACATTGCAACAGCTGTGATCATTGCCATCACAGTCCTTGCAGTAGCAGCATTGACACAACCATAACAACGATCATTTGGCCGAAAATACAGCTGCAGCCTTACAGACCATAGAGACTCTATCAGAGAGTGGACTTACTACAAGAACAAGTGGATACCTTGCAAGAACTTTTGGGACTGGGATGCATTTATTCCCTGAGAGCTGTTTGTGTTGCCCGTATTGTAACTCTACTGGGATGTATATTGTTTCTGTATTTAATATGGCTACATGGTTTTTCTTCTGTTTATAGATTTATCAAACAGCGGGCAGGCTTAGGAGCTATGGTAGTACTCCTCTGCCTTGGCCTCCTTCTCTTCATTCGTTTTGGCATGCATCTATGAGCTAGCCAATAGAGAGATCAGATTATCTTTCATCAGGCCATGACCGCCCTAAAGGCCGACAGCCCCCCATTAGTATGGCTCTTGATGCTGGACCGGTAGTCAAAGATGGGTAATGAAGGAGGTGGCTGTGTACCAACCTAAGACAGGAGCTGCAGCATGCTCTGCAGGCTCTGATGACGGGTAAGGACATATGCTGACCACTCAACCTAAGACAGACACGGTCCCGAACCTTAGTTTAATAATAAAGAAGGGGGATATGTCGGGGTTTCTGGGACCCCCAGCCTTGGGCATGGTCAAGATGGCACCTGGCGCTGAGCCAAAAGCGGCCACTATACAGTAAACAACCAGCGAATTCCAATGATTGGCTAGTTAACGATGTGATTAGAGCATGCCCCCCTCGTGTACCTATTCTATGCCTGCAGCTGTCCACGTGTTCACCTCGTGTGCTCTCCCCTGATTGGTTGAAGTGTATATAAGCTTGGTGGTTGGGGGAGTAAAGAAGAAGCTGAGAGTAGAAGAAGCTGAGAGTAGGAGGAGAAGGGAGGAAGAAGAGTGCGAGCGAGGGCGAGAGCCGAGTGGGAGAAGCGGAGTGGCCGAAGCAGGCGTGAGCCGAGCGGGAGAAGCGGAGCGGCCAAAGTAGGCGTGAGCCAAGCAGGAGAAGCGGAGCGACTGGAGCAGGTGAGAGTTAAGCAGTGGGAAAGAGAGCGAGAGAAAGAAAAGAGAGAAGGGGATAGAAAAGAGGGAAAGAAAGGAAGACTGTGCACAATAAACTTCCAAAGCTTCAGACATTTGTCATGTCTCTCTCTGCGGGCAGAGGGAACGCGATAGACTTTGGCAGCAAACTAGTGGTGGTGGATTAGCAGGAATGGAGAATGCTGGAATGAGGAAGTTACAGAAATTTTCAGTGTTATCTCAAATGAATGTCTGGGAGACCAGGCAAAGTATATCAGAGTTGAGATCCCTGTGGACTCAGATACTGAATGAGAAGCAACAGAATTTATTTCTTAGCCTGAATATTGGTCTTGTTTTCTTCCTATCCCATCTTTCTATGCACCTATTTCTTCACATGGAAATGTATATTCTGTCCCTTTTTACATTGGAAACATATAAAATTTGATTTTTAGAGAATTTCATGCTAAGTCTTCAGATTTAGTCTTTTGGCAGTGATGGAACACTTAAAATATAAAGACTGTTAGAAATGGGGTACATATATTTTGGCAGGCTACCTGGAATTGAACTCGGAGACAATCAATCACTGATCCACATTCCCATCTGTATTTTGAATTTCATTTAGAGACAGAGTTCAACCAAATTACTCAGTGCCTCACTAATGCTGAGGCTTTGTTGAAGTCATGATCCCCATAGGGGTGTGCAATAGTACCAAGTAGACTAATGTAGTTTTCATGGTGAAACTTGCATAAGGTTTTGGGTTCTGGAATGCAATATTATTCTTTAAATATTAGGTGTCTCCCAAAATCTCATATGTTTAATAATGTGAAAATGGTCATAGATGAAATATTACACTATAGTAGATGTAATCTAATAAAATTACTCATGTCCTTTAGATTACTCAAATCATAAAGTCTATGCATAAGACTATTGAGACATGTCAAGTTACTGAGGACATTAGAGGTCTTAGAAGCCACATAGGTCACAGATACTTTTCCATTTTTAGAGGTTAGTGAGGCCAGTTAGGTGCAGTGACTTGGGTGACTAATGTAGGAGAATCAAATGTTTAAAACTAGCTTTGGCAATGTTTAGGTGCTAAGCAACTCAGTGAGATCCTGTCTCTAAATAAAACACAACATTCTCCTGAGAATATAGCTCATTGTTAGAAGGCCACTGAGTTCAATACCAAATAAGAACAACAAAAAAAATTGGTAGGCCAAATATGCTGTGCTAGTGAGAGAACATACACTGCTTTTATGATTGAATACAGAGTGTCATCCAAAACCTCATGTGTGAGAAATGCTATAGATTTAGGTAAAATAATTCATTCATTAGATTGTTAATCTAATCATGGCATTAATCTTCTGATAGAAATTGATTTTACTGTAAACGTAGTCAGATATTGTTTGACTAGAAAAGCTGTGTCATATTGTCTCTCTCAAATATATATATATATATATATATATATATATATATATATATATATATATATATTTGCTATAAATAGAATCTAAGTAGCCTGCATAGCATCTATAATTTTAATACATTCCATGACCCATGCTGTCTTACTGAACTATATAGCCAACAGCAGAGCAATAAAATTTATTTTTTTTCTTAACCATGTCTTCATTTTTGTGCTGGCCTTAGTGACAAGGTTCCAGTTTTCAGTAACAATTACATAATATTTTCAGCCTTAGTTTTGTCTTTCTTTTTCTTCTGGGCCTTTTGTCAAAATTGTTATATTACAATACAAAATACTTTCTCTTTAAAAAACATACCTTTCACTTTTTTACAACAAAGTACATTTTCATATCTATAATGTTCTAATATCACACTTTTTTGATGTTGTTCTTTTAAAATTTACATTCTGAATTTAGCTATGTAAACTTTGTGATTTTAGGCAAATTACATTTTCTTCAGTGATGTAAGGTACTTTATTATACTTTAATTGAGAGATGAATATTTTGTATATAGAACAACATATGTAATCAGAATTTTCTTTGTCATTTTTGTTTTTATTGAAGACCCTAATCCACAACCCAAATGATCTTAATTTGTTTTTCAATATACCAAAAATTTACAAAAGCAGAAAACATGTTGAGTTATACAATTTAAGAAGCCAAGAATACTTGAATTCCTATGCAGCACTAGCAAATTAATCAGATGAATCTTTAAGGAATATATTTAGAAATATTTATTCCACTTTTATTAAATCTAAGTTACCCATGAATTTATGTATGCTACCAAGAAAAACTAAGATAGCATACAACTACTTAACATTTGAAGTTACCTTTTCCTTCTTCAAAAAATTCCTAGAAACAATAGACATATATTAATGATTTTATAGAAACCGATACTGTATTTTTGACCACCAAGCAAAAGGAGAGTGTTAGTTAACTTAAAGACATGAAAAATGTAATCTAACTAAATTTAATTAAGTGAACTGAAAGTCATTTGGATCCATTTTGTTATAAGTTCTCAAGTGCTTTTTTATTAATATGTCAATTTTGGCATATACATGATATAGTGACACAGCCACATATAAATGCAACATATAATATATAGGTATGCACACTCATGCATAAAACTGATAGAAAACAAAGTTTTTATAGCTTTTATTGGGTTTTTTTTTCTCAAAGAAAAAATTAAAAGACATACAGATAGTTATAAAGAAGAATGTCATAGGTAACAATTTTAAATTAGGCATGAATTTTTACATTATGACTCAGACATGTGAAGGGCCTCTACATTTGGGGATGTTAGTGGTAGGATCTGTCAGTCATGGTGAACACTGAAATAAAGGTCCAGGTAGCCATTCTTCAAGTGGGAAAATCCTCTTTCATCATGAACATTGAATATTCTCCCTACTTAGATAATTTCAAAGGAGGTGTCATTTTTCTTCCAGTGCATTTAATATCTAACCCTTAAATAACAAGACATCTGGAAACAAAAACCAGTGGACTAAAAACTCCAGATAGACAAAACAAGAGTAATTGGTGCAAGACCAAAAGTAAATTCACACACACACACACACACACACACACACACACACACACAAACTAAAGACAAAACAAAACACATTGAGCTCAGAAATAGTGCTTTGGAAAATTGACACATCCTTAATATTCTAGTAAATAACACATGGAAATTATGAATTTTAAATCAGCTTAAAGTCAGATCAGATATTCACAGAATGTGCAAGCCCAGGAAATTTTCAGGGAAGTACTTAAAATGTAATAAAAACTTGTACATATGACATTCTTTAATTTTCCCTTAATGTACTTATATGGAGAAGAGAGAAAAATTCACAGGGATTATGCCATACCCTGACATTCACAGGTCTGATGCAGCTGGTTTTTCAAGATTTTCTGTTTTATTGGCTCTTCCTTTTTTAGAACTTAGAAAAAAATCTTACTAAAAAGGTAGAAAAGTGCAACATTTGGTTATAGGCCAGTAGTGAGATAGCTGGATCAAATCGTTCCATTCCAAGTTCTCTAAGGAATCTCCACACTGCTTTCCACGGGGGCTGCACTAATTTGCAACCCTCCCAGCAATGTATAAATGTACGCTATTTTCCTCCCATCCTTATCAACACCTTTTGTTGCTTGTATTCTTGATAATTGCCATTTAATTGGGGTGAGGTGGAATCATAGGGTAGTTTTGATTTACATTTCTCTTATTACTAGATATGTTAAACATTTTTTATATATCTGTTGATTGCTTGTAGATCTTCTTATGTGAAGTGTCTGTTCATTTCCTTAACACATTTGTTAATTGGGTTATATGTAATCTTGGTGTAAAGTTTTTGAGTTCTTTATAGATTCTGGAGATAAGTGCTCTATCTGAAGTATTTGTGGCAGGTACTTTCTCCAACTTTATAGGCTCTCTTTTTACATTGCTGATAGTTTCCTTTGCCGGGAAAATACTTTTCAGTTTGAATGTATCCCAATTACTGATTCCCACTTGTATTTTTTTTGCTTTGGGAATCATGTAAAGGAAGTCTGGTCCTAAGCCAACATGATGAAGATTTGGACAACAGACTCACAACAAGGCACATTATGATGAAAATACATACCATACAAAATAAAGGTAAAATTTTAAAGGCTGTGAAAGAAAAAAAGTCAAATCATATTCAGGGGGACATCAATACAGATATCAGATTTCTCAAACTAGATCCTAAAAGTTAGAAGGACCTGTAACAGCATTTTTCAAGTCCTGAAAGTAAATGGATGCCAAGAATCTTATACCCAGCAAAACTTATCTTCTGGTTTGATGATGAAATTACATCCTTTCATAATAAAAAAAAACTAAAAGAATTTACAAATAGAAACCCAGCAGTACAGAACATTCTCAGTCTAAACCTAGGGAAGAGGTAATATTTCAGTCACTTGAATTCTAGATAACTGAGCTAGGAGAATGCTGTCTCTAACCCATCATCTTGTCATTTCTCCATTGAATTTTTAACATGGTGAATTACCTCATTTTGAGGACTTCCATTTGTTTCTTTTTTAGAATCTTACTCTGTTGAAATAAACCTTCACTTCCTCTGTTTTATAATTTCACTCCTTCCAGCTTCTTTTATCTCATGGAACATTATAACTACAAGATTTCTACTTTCTAACTCCATTGTGGTGTCAGGAGACTAATTTTCCTGAAGCTCTATGGATTGTCCAGAATGGTTTGCTCCCTTGAATTTTCAGTTGCTTACATATCTGATCAAACTTACTCATTCTTCATTTTATCAAGGGATTTATTTTTGACCTATTTTCTTTTAAGAGCCCTGGTTTGAGCAAATACCAAGTTATTAATGCTTAAACTCAATATGTGGTCCTTGCTGATACCAGTAACAGCAACAGTGTGAGATCAGTCACTAAACCCTGTTTAATACACTCAGTTATGTGCCTATCGGTGTACTATTCAACCTTAGTAGAAGTGAAAAATGTGTTGATATTGTTCTCCAAACTTCCTATAATTCAGATACAAGCTTGAAGTAGTGTTCCAAAACAAAGAGAAAAATTAGTCATTAAGTACAGTAAATTTGATGTAATATTACATGAGAACAAAAAAGGGCTGGAAAGGTGGAACAAAATGAATTAAGAAAGAAAAGATAGCACACAAATAAATAACACCCACCCAAGAATAAGAAATAAAGTGAATAGGGGTTATTTGCTGAAGAAGCTAATTTTTTAAAAGGGAGAATATGCATTAATTGGAACAAGTACAAAATAGGAGTAGGAAAAAAGAGGGAGAATTATTACCATTAATGCTTTAAAATACTAGAAATAAAACATTCAAATGTATTGAAAGTGCCTTGTTGGTTATTAGGGTAACAAATGAAAATTAAAATAAATAATATAAATGATCAAAGTTAATGTTAGAAGTCATCCAAACTTTCTCGGTGAATCTTTGTAATTGCTCAATGACATGGTGCATCAGTGAGTTTAAGTCCATCCCTTACTGTTTAAGCATAAAGCCTCATGATGGTAATGTGCTGCTAATTTTTGAAATTTAACATAATCAATTTATTTATATCAAATCAATTAACCTTATTAAATATACTTATAACTACTAAGGTACTTTGGTTAACCAGAACCTGATGTTTATTTGTTAAGGCAAAACAACACTTTAAGGTATAGTTGCAATATTCTGAAAATTAAATCTACAGTTATGCCTCAGCACTTTCAAGTAATGAGGAATTGAGGAAAGACAACCTTAATAAATTTGTAAACTTAAGATTGATAAAGAAAATGTAGCTCTTATGTTCATCCTCTCTAATGCTTACCTAAAACTGTAAAAGCATATTTAGCAATTACCTCACTCCTATATCTTCATTTTCAACTTTGAAATTGTCACCACATGTTGGCCAACATGCATGCATAGATGTTTACCTCTTGCTTTGTCCTGAAGGCCATGTAGTGAAATATGGTGTCGGGGTTTCTGGGACCCCCAGCCTTGGGCACGGTCAAGATGGTGCCTGGCGCTGAGCCAAAAGTGGCCAGCCATACAGTAAACAACCAGCGAATTCCAATGATTGGCTAGTTAACGATGTGATTAGAGCATGCCCCCCTTGTTTACCTATTCTACACCTGCAGCTGTCCGCGCGTTTACCTCGTGTGCTCTCCCCTGATTGGTTGAAGTGTATATAAGCCTGGTGGGTGGGAGAGTAAGCGGAAGCTGAAGAAGAAGCTGGGAGTAAGAAGAAGCTAAAGCTGGGAGGGCGCGGAAGCTGGGAGGAAGAAGCTGGGAGTAGGAGCAGAAGCTGAGAGCAGAAGCTGAGGGCAGAAGCTGAGAGTAGAGTCGCAGAAGAAGCTGAGAGTAAAGTAGCAGAAGAAGCTGAGAGTAAAGTAGCAGAAGAAGCAGAGAAGAAGAAGCTGAGAGAGGGGGGTAGAAGGGAGGAAGAAGAGTGCGGGCAGGCATGAGCCGAGTGGGAGAAGCGGAACGACCGGCGCAGGCGAGAGTTAAGCAGAGGGAAAGAGAGCAAGAGAAAGAAAAGAGAGAAGAAACTGAGAGTAGGAGTAGAAGCTGGGAGTAGAGGCGTGCAAGCAGGCGTGAGCCGAGCGGGAGAAACGAAGCAGCCGGAGCAGGCGAGAGCCGAGCGGGAGAAGAGTGAAGTGCAGGAGAGGGAAAGAGAACGAGAGAAAGGGATAGATAAGAAGGAAAGAAAGGAAGACTGTACGCAATAAACTTCCAAAGCTTCAGACGTTTGTCGTGTCTCTCTCTGCGGCCAGAGGGAACGCGATAACTGGTGCCGAAACCCGGGAAGATGAAAAATAAGATATCTTAAAAAAATTTTAACAAGTTAAACCGGTTATAAAAAAGTTAAAGGGTATCAGGATGCGCCATCAGCGGTCCTGGGGACACGCGGAATGCGGTCCAGTTAAAAGGTATCAGGATACGCCATCAGCGGTCCTGACGCGTGGAACGCGGGTTAAAAGGTATCGGGATACGCCATCAGCGGTCCTGACGTGTGGAACGCGGGTTAAAAGGTATCAGGATACGCCATCAGCGGTCCTGACGTGTGGAACGCGGGTTAAAAGGTATCGGGATACGCCATCAGCGGTCCTGACGCGTGGAACGCGGTCCAATTAAAGTGAAAGTAGAAACACGCTTGAAGCGGTCCAATTAGGGTATAGGTAGTATGTGAAAAGCCGCTATAAAAATTCTAAGGCACACTTGATAGATAGTTTTCCTTTCAGTAATCTCGTTGCTCCTGGCAGCTAGGCCACTGTTTGTTATTGTAACTGCCATAACTGAAGCTATTCAAATTAGTAACAATGGGGTCTGAAACGTCTAAATTCAGAATGCAGCAACCCCTCAGGGAGCTATTAAAAAACCATGAGACGCCATTAAAGGAAAAAACAGCTAAAGTATTTCTCGATACTGTGAAAAGGGTTTCCCCTTGGTTTTTGGATGAGGGCTTTTTGAATACCCTACAGTAGAAACACTGGGGAAGGACTAGAAAATAAGGAAACCACTGTATGATCATATGTTCAAACCCTAGTAGAAATAAGCCCAGGGTTTATAGAAGAAAAGCTGCTCAGTGTGCCACAAGGGGGATTTTCATGAACAGGATCTAATAGCAACAGAAAAGAACTCTTAAAGAGAATAAAGTGAGGAAAAATTGAGTGGTGGTGACCTAGAAAATAATTGCTCAAAAAATCTAAGAACAAGGGAAAAAAGAGAACTAAGTCTAACACAAAGAACCCCCAAAAGGAATAACCAAGTGGTAGTGAAAACTTAAGAACAAGGGGAAAAGGTAGGAGAAACCTAAGCCTAATAAAAAGAGCTTCAAAATTTGTAGAACCTGCCCGTATTTGAGGAGCAAATGGAGATACCATCAACCATTAGAAAAACTTTAAAGAGGCAGTTAAGACTATTGGAGACAGCTATGCAGAGCAGTGTTATCTGGAGGACAATGTCTAATTGGAGAGCTCAGTGGCAAGAAATAGCTGTTGAAACTGCTTGCAGAAACATAGTGGCAAGGTTTCCCGATAGAAATGTTGAGATGAGTTTTGCTTCTTTTATTGAATGTGCTCCATGAAATAAATTTTCCTCTAATTACTGCTTTCATAGTGTCCCAGAGATTTTGATATGATGTTTCTTTGTTCTCATTTACCTCTAAGAATTTTTTAATTTCCTTCCTAATATCTTCTGTTATCCATTCATCATATAATAGCATATTGTTTAATCTCCAGGTGTTGGAGTATATCCTGTTTTTTACTCTTTCATTTATTTCTAACTTCAATCCATTATGATCTCATAAAATACAAGGAAGTGTCTCTATCTTCTTGTATTTGATAACATTAGCTTTGTGGCATAATATATGGTCTATTTTAGAGAAGGATCCATGTGCTGCTGAGAAGAAAGTGTATTCACACTTCGTTGGATGGTATATTCTATAAATATCTGTTAAGTCTAAATTATTGATTGTGTTATTGAGATCTATGGTTTCTTTGTTCAATTTTTGTTTGGAAGGTTTGTCCAGTGGTGAGAGAGGCATGTTAAAATCACCTAGTATTATTGTATTGTGGTCTATTTGGTTTCTGAGATTGAGAAGTATTTGTTTGACATACATGGGTGAGCCACTGTTTGGGGCATAGATATTTATGATTGTTATGTCTTGCTGATTTATGATTCCCTTAAGCAGTATGAAGTGTCCTTCTTTATCCCTTCTGATTAACTTTGGCTTGAAGTCCACATTATTTGAAATGAGGATGGATACCCCAGCTTTTTTGCTGGGTCCATGTGCATGGTAAGTTTTTTCCCATCCTTTCACCTTTAGTCTTTGGGTATCTCTTTCTAAGAGATGAGTCTCTTGCAGGCCACATATTGTTGGATCTTTCTTTTTTATCCAATCTGCCAGTCTATGTCTTTTGATTGATGAATTCAGGCCATTAATATTCAGGGTTATTATTGAGATATGATTTGTATTCCCGGTCATTTGACTCATTTTATTCATTTATTTGTTTGTTTTGACACGACTTGGTTCTTCTTTATTTGGGAGTTTCTTTAGGATATCTCCGCCTTTTGCTGATTTGCTTCTTTGTTTTTCATCTCTTCTTCATGGAATGTTTTGCTGAGAATGTTCTGTAATGCTGGCTTTCTTTTTGTATATTCTTTTAGCTTTTATTTATCATGGAAGGATTTTATTTCATCGTCAAATCTGAAGGTAAGTTTTGCTGGGTATAAGATTCTTGGTTGGCATCCATTTTCTTTTAGGGCTTGAAAAATGTTATTCCAGGCCCTTCTAGCTTTTAGGGTCTGGATTGAAAAATCTGCTGATATCCGTATTGGTTTCCCCCTGAATGTAATTTGGTTCTTTTCTCTCACAGCCTTTAAGATTCTGTCTTTATTTTGTATGTTAGGTATTTTGCCTTGGTGTGGGTCTGTTGTAATTTTGTGTATTTGGAGTCCTATAAGCCTCTTGAACTTGATTTTCCATTTCATTCTTCAGATTTGGGAAATTTTCTGAAATTATCTCATTTAATAGGTTGTTCATTCCTTTGGTTTGTTTCTCTAAGCCTTCCTCAATCCCAATAATTCTCAAATTTGGCCTTTTCATGTTATCCCATAGTTCTTGGAGATTCTGTTCATGATTTCTTACCATCTTCTCTGTTTGTTTGAATTTGTTTTCGAGGTTAAATATTTTGTCTTCAATACCTGAGGTTCTGTCTTCCCGGTGTTCTATCCTATTGGTTGTACTTTCTATGGAGTTCTTAATAATTAACAATTAATTATTGTTTCCTTCATTTCAAGGATTTCTGTTTGGTTTTTTTTTTCAATATCTCTAACTCTTTATTGAAATGGTCTTTTGCTTCCTGTATTTGCTCTTTTAACTGTCGATTGGTGCGTTCATTCAATGCCTGCACTTGCTCTTTCATTTCATCGTTTGCTTCCCTTATCATGTTGATTATGTATATTCTGAACTCCCTTTCTGATATTTCTTCTGCCATGCTGTCATTGGATTTTATCGATGTAATATCCAGATTTGTTTGAGGCATTTTCTTCCCTTGTTTTCTCATGTTGTTCAGGTATCAGTGGACTGCAGAGATGTTGCAGATTTCCTCTATTGACTTATAATGTCCCTGAAGATTGCTAGTGTATCCCCTCTTATCCTTCAGTAGCCTGAAGTCTTAGAGGAAGTTGATACTGCGGTGTTCCCCTAGGAAGCTGCCTCTCTAGGGGTGGTGGTCTTCAGATGGGGTATATTCCCTGCTAGTGGGCAGAGGTGCCTCTACTTGTTGACCAATGGTCATCCAAAGGGGAACTAGACTGCAGTCTGAGGCAAGGCCTGTTTGGGCCTGTGTCTCTGGTTTTACCGTCCTTGTGGGAAAACCTCACCCTGCGGGGAAGACTCACCCGGTGGGGAGGTCTCGCTGGTCAGTTCCCCTCCTAGAGGTTCCCCTCAGTCCACAACTACTGCCTGGGCAGCTCAGCCTTCCCAGGCAACGTTCCCAGGGGCCTGGACCTACCTCTTGGGCCTGGGAGCCCTGCCCTTCGCAGACGAGTGTCTTTAGGTAGCCCCTCCTAAGAGAAGCTGCCTGCAGTCCTGCAACCTTCACTCTGCCCCTCAGCTTGTCTCTGTGTAGCTCTTTCACCAAAAGGTGCCTAGGTCCCCAGACCGGACCATGCTTTGCACCTAATTGCCTGGATATGTGACCCCTCCTCTGGGCAGTCACTTGGAGCCTCGTACATATGCTCCAAGCCCCAGTGTCCCGCCACTCGTCTCTTCCTCCAGGCAGCCACCCGGTGTTCTGTGTGGGCGCTTGGAGACCAAGCAACTCAGTGCGCACCTCCACCTCCTCAGGACAGCCCCCTCCTCGTTGTTCAGGCGGTTGTTGAGTCCAAATAGCTCGCCGCCCAACTCTTTCTCTGGCAGCCACCGGAGCCCCAGCAGATTGCTCCAAAACCAAGTGGTGTGCTGCAAGGCCTCCTCTGCAAATTTCCCCGCTTTCCGAGTTCACTGCTCCAGCGGGGGGAGGGGTGTCTTGCCGCCTGTGCAAGGCAGCCTTCCCAGGCAATGTTCCCAGGGGCCCAGACCTACCTCCTGGGACTGGGAGCCTCACCCTTCGCAGACGAGTCTCCTTAGGTTGTCCCTCCTTAGAGAAGCTGCCCGCAGTCCTGGAACCTTCACTCCGCTGTTTTTTCACTCCATTTTTTCGCTCCGCTTCGCTGTCCATGTTTACCGCTCCAGCAGGGGGAGGGGCGTCTCGCCGAGCCACTCTACTTCACAAAGTTCCCTGCGATCCGGGGCTACCGCCCCATCCGGATGCCTCCCCAATGGGAGGAACTCACCCGGCAGCTTTGAGTTGGTCCCAAGTCACTCACTATCTCCTCTTTTGAATCTTGAGTCCTGGAGCAACATGAAATGCAGCGGCCCTCTAGTCCACCATCTTGAAAAACCCATCAATATTCTTATTCAATCATTGTTAGCAGTCATGGGTAATAGTCTCACCATCATTTAGTCATTTATAAAGGTAAATTTCACATTTGATTTTCTAAAGTAAATGTAAAACATGGTATAATAATAATTTTGTGATTGGATATTATGGGAATTGGATATTTTCACCTGATATTTATAGAAGTATACAGAACTATGAAAGTTGATCCATAATTTAAAGATGATGTACAGTCATAAAATCGTTGATTATTTTGGGCCCAAATTTTCTCCTAGTGTTTAACATGATTTCCAAAGCTTATGTGCCTCATTGGGCTCCCTGGGCATCCTTTGCCTGCTGCAAATGCACCCACCACTGTCTACTTAACTCCTGTCCTCCTTGTTTCCCAACTGAGCTCACCTGAGCTGCACTAAACCAGCTGCTCACCCCAAATTTGTTGAGGCTGGAGACTAGGCTTTAGGGCTCCAATGAGGTCCAGGCTGCTGGCTCCAACCATTTGCTGGACTGCACTGAGCAACACTTGATTCCACAGGACTCCATCACTTCAGGTCCACTCAATTTTATAGGCTACTCCCAAAAGTTGGGCTCCACTTGGCTGAAGTTTGCAGAACCATACCCACTTCATATCCTTGCTTCACTGCATTATGAACACTTGCCTCCTGCTCTTCTGATCTATTTAATGTACTGGAGTCTCATGTTTCCCTTCTAGCCCTGGAAACTTCTGATGTCTGGCTTGACCCATTTCTACCCACATCTAATAGCATCCCAAATGGCTCTGCTCTTCTTTATCCACCAGGCTCTTCAGTCAATCTCACTTGTACACCTATTCCTTCCCAACTGACTGCTCAAAAACTCCTGTAGAACTCCATCTGAATGGAATGGAAGGGGTCTTGCAGAGTTGCTCATTGGTCTCATACACTGATTAGGTAGAGGGTCAAATTAACTTGGGATCTGGTCTTATTGGCAACCCATATCACCAATGAATGATCCTGAATCAGTTTGCTCATCTGAGTCAGTCTCACCATTTAAACAGTACAGCTGATGATAATACTTTATTAGCATAAAGGTGAGCACAATTTGATTGCTATCTGGGTGTCAGGCAGAGAATGACAGTAGAGGAGATACAGGTGAGCAAATAACAAGGTCCCTGCCCTGCTTGTGGAGTAGTCTAGCCTGTATTAAAAGTGTGTGTGTTTGCACAGGACCTTCCCTTTGCTTTTCTGTATCCCTGTGGCATTCAGCTTCTTTCTTAGCTTTCCAGCACAGGATGGGCATGGCTTCTTGGCAAAAAGTATCATCTGGATTGCCTAACCAGCTAGTACAGGGCTTCTCAGAATGAGGCATGATGTTTTTCTGACCATGGCCTTCTTTCTCAAAGTTGGGTCTCAGAAATAGAGACTCTAAAACAACCTCTGTGTAACTACTGTTTATTCTGTAAGACTGATTCAATTCAGGGGAGACAGGACAGCAGTTGTGGATATACACTACAATTTGCAGAAACTAATATGGGTGCTTTAAACAAAAACAATGTGTTAGAGGACAGTGGAGGGATAACAGGAAACTGAGGATAAATTTCAAGAAAGGAGGTGCTTGGCTGTGCCAGGTGATCTCAAAAACCCAAACACCTGCATCAATCTCCACAGATGCTGCTGGTTCATGACAAAACTCTGAGTGTTTCTGCTGTCCTTTTTTCAGTGCTCAGGTTCTAAATTTCCATAGAAATTACCTGATGGACTGTGTGTAAGTATTGGGAAATTCTTCCCATTCAACTAGGAATTGAAGGATGAGTAGAAGTTTTCTAAATGGCAAAGGAAAGGACATTCTGGGTAAGAACAATGTGTAAGTCCCTACAGAGAAAATGGAGGCCTCTCAGAATCTCAGTCACACTATGCCAGGTGCTTGTAATGTCACTCAATACTCAATCCCTTCAAAAACAGTGCTAATATTTTGGAAAAGAAATTGAATTGTTTTCTAAAAGTTCCAAAGGCTCTTAAAAAGAATTCAATGTATATAACAGAATACTGGAAAACTGGTCAGGGAATGGGAACCACAAAAAAAACCAGTACCCCAGGTGCCAGATTAAAGATGACATCATTACAGTTGACTTTCAATTCAGATAGATGGGAGGAATGGAAAAGGGAGGGGGGCAGAAAAAATCTTTGATTAAAATGAGATAGCATGTGTATAATTTTTACTTATTGTTTTAGTTTTTGAAGATTCTTTATTTTATATTTTATATTTGGTGCTGAGAATCAAACCCAGTACCAAACACATGCTAGGTAGGCATGCTACAACTAAGCCACAACCACATAACTATGGTAATTTTTAAATAGAGTGATTTCACAAATTCAGATGAAAGAGAAATAGTTGCTAATGTGATATAATTCTTTTGTGACCAAAACTACTATATGTTACAGGATCACCTCAATGGTGTCATTAAATTTTTGATAAAAAGTACACTTTAATAAGATAATTTTCAAAAAGACTGGCCTCAATGTTGCAATCTTCCTGCCTCAGCCACCTGAGCCTTGGATTAGAGGCATGTGCCAGTGCACCTGGCTATTTTAATTTTTATTGTTTTAGGTGCTGGGGATGGAATCCAGAGTCACAAAAATGATAAGCACTTGTTCTTTCACTGAGCCGCACATCCAGTCCCAAACCTGTCATTCTGAAGTACTAGCAACAGATAATTTTTTTTAATATAAGGGCTCCATGGAACAATTGAGTGTGTTCTGGAGTTAGGCCAGAGCAACCATCTCTGCTGGGGTGTCTGTGCAGATGAAATGCTACAGGGTTTCAGGGGTAATGGTTGGATTGGAAGCAAGCAAGGATAGACCCAGGATTCTGATCTGAGTGAAACCTGATGGGTTGTTTTGGGAGGTCAGGCAGTAATGGTCAGGTTGAGACAATGTTCTGTCATGTGTGAAAAGGAAGAGTGCATTTGGGAGTTTAAGCACCGAGCCACATCCCACTCCCATGTATTATTATGAGGAAGGGTCCAGCTAATTTTTTCAAGACCTTGCTAAGTTACTGAGGATGATTTTGAACTCCAATAATCCTGCTTCAGCCTCCCAAACCATTATAATTGCAAGCATGCACCAGTGTGCCAAGTCTAAAGCAAATATTAAGGTTGTTTTTCCATGCAAAGGTGGATTTACTTAAACTTACACTACAAAAATATACATATAATATTATGACTAATGTGAAAGAAATTTAAAAGAATGGGCATATGCCATTTATATGTGCAGAAATACCACAAAATAAGAGAACTGTATTTTAGTGATCAATTGTGACTGATAAAAGCTTGGACACTTATGGACATTTGATTTATATATTTCCTCTTATATCTTTTGTCTGGACTTATCATTGGAGACAACCCCAAAACACAGAATGAGTGAATGGAGAAAATTGGGTCAGGTTATATTTACTCCTCAGACCATAAAGACAATGTAGACCAAATAGGACAAAGATCATAGAGGCTAAGGATGTCAATCAGGCAACTCAAAACATAGAGATTTTGCAGGAAATAGAGGCTTCCAATGTCATAGATTATATTCAGGCCACAGAAACTATGCACACCATGAAGGCTGTTCAAGTTATAAGGGGCTATGCAGATGTGTCATAAAGGGTATTTAGGCAATGAAAACTACTCAGGCCAGTAAGGCTACACAGATCATAGATGTTAAGTAGGTCACAGAAGTAGTTAGCTCTTTTTTGTTATTAACACCATAAAGGCTACTTAAGTTATAGAGTGGATTCAGTTCACAGAGACTATTCAGGTCACCAATAATATTCATACTATAGAGGCAACAAAAGTCATAGATGTTGTGCAGGTAGCAAAGTCTATGCACATAATAGAGGCTAATGGATCCATGGAGGATTCTCTGGGAATTTGGTAAGACATAAACTCTCCATGCTTATGAACATTAAAGAATGTGCCCAGAAGATATATGTAAAGAAATTTATAGAGACAACATAGGCAATACTGCCAACACAGGGCATAGAAGTTAAACAAAACATAGAGGGTATGAAACATATTGAGTACATAGATAATATGGATTATGCTATTGGTGCAGTCTACTGAGTACATAGAGACTACTCAAGTCATAGAGAGTATGTAGGAAGTAAAGGTTATGCATATCATAAATACTTTGAAATTCATATATGATGCTCAGGCCAGAGAAACTAAGAACATCATGGAGACTGTAAATTTTTTAGGCTAGCTAACTCATAGAAATTTCTCAAGTAAAGGAGGCAATGTAGGCCATAGAGATGTCAAAGGCCACAGAAGGTACACTATCCATGAAGGGAACCAGATTCTAGAATCTACCCAGATCATAGAACCTATGCAGGTTTTATATGATGCTCAGATTATATAAGTCAATCAAGTCACAAAATTTACACAGACCATTCAGTCTATATGGGTCAGAGATGCTACACAGAATATGGAGGCTAAGGTCATAACGGCTACTGAAAATATACAGATTAATTGTGTAATTTAGGCTATGTGGACATTGAGACTACACAGGACATAGAGGATACATGGGTCACAGAATACATGTAGGATGCATGTAAATACCATTCAGGCTACTGAGACTTTGTAGGCCATAGAGGCTACACAGACCTTAGTGGCTATGCAGGATATAACAGCTTAAAAAAATCACAGAGTGTAATATATTTAAGGAGAATTCTTTGGAAATAGTAACTTTGCAGACTACATGGGATAATAAGTTTGTAGAAGATATTCATGTCATAGTATAGATGCACATTATGAGTGCTTCTCAGGCCATAGAAACTAGGCAGATAATAGTAGCTGTACTGGTCATTCATGCTACCCAAGTCATAGAAGTTCCACAGGTCATAGTGACCATGCAGGTCCTAAAGCTACTCAGGATGTAGAGCTTATTCATGTCATAGAGTTCAGGACATGAATGAGTTCAAAGATGCTATAGATATTATCAAAGAATCTCAAGCTCTAGATACAATATAGGTCAAAGAGAATACTCAGGTCATAGAGACTACATAGGCCATAATGACTTTATAGGCAATAGAGGTTATGGTGTTCCAAAAGGCTACATTTCTTAATACTGCTCTTATTATAGAAGGTATTGAATCAATTGAGGATACTCATGCCATAGGATCTAGGCAGATCATAGTAGCTTCTCAGATGAAAGGCTAAATATTCATAGAGGCTCCTGAGGTCAAAGAGACTATGAATATTTTAGAGACTACTTGGGTCATTGAGCCCACACAGTATACAGAGGTATGCAGAAGATAGACTACTCTGGTGATGGAAGCTAGGTAGACTATCAAGAATACTCAGTTTATAGATTTTAAAGGATTTAAAGGATCATAGAAGTTACAAGATGACAGGACAGGACACAGGACATTCACTTCATAGAGGATACTCATGCCATAGAGTTTTTACTGGTCATAGAGTATAAGCAAGTCATAAATCTATTAATGTCCCTTAGGCTACTCAGGCTGTAAAGGTTTCACTGGTCATGGAGTCTCTGCAGTTATTAGAGGCTAATGAAGGCAACCAAACTATTCATGCTATAGTGGTTACTCTGAAAACAGTGGAGTCTAAAGTCATAGAGGATACTGAGGTCATTTAGGCTATTCATGCTATGTAGTGACACAGGTCATATAGGATTCTCAGGCCAAAGAATTGAAGCACATCTCTGAGGCTACACAGGTAACAGAGACTATGAAAGTCACTGAGGTTTTATTGGTTATAGACACTACTCAGTAACTACAGTCTACAAAAGTCCTAGAAGTTACTCAGGATATAGAAATTCCATAGGACATCGAGGATACTCAGGTCATGTAGGCTATTCAGGTCCTAAGAGATGCTCAGGTCATAGAAGCTGCACAGGTCATATCAGCTATGCTGGTCAGAGAGGTTATGGTAGTTCTACTGATACTGAGTTCCACAGGGGTACTCAAGTCAGGGAAGATGTGGCAGCTACACTAGTAAGGTCATTCAAGGTATGCAAAAATTTTCACCTTTTAATATAGATGCTATAAAAACCATAGAATTTTCTTAGGTTAAAGTAGTTCCAAAGATTACTGAAGCTACACAGATCTTAGAAAAATAGTCTCCAGTCTTAAGAGACTACAAGGGAATAGGATATTCATTCCATAGAGGGTACACATACATAAAACCAATGTAGGAAATAAAGGCTAGTGGGTCATAGAAGTTATGCTACCTATTGGGACTCTGCATATTTTACAAGTTACTCAGAAAAAGAAACTTTGTAAGTCACAGAGCCTACACAGGTCATAGAATATAACTAAGTCATAGAAGTTAAACAGGCCATAGAAACAACCTAGATCATAGAAGTTATACAGGTCATAAAATCAATGAAGGTAATGTGACTACTAAGTTAATTTAGGTTAATAAATCCATATAGGCTAGAGAGATTATTTAGGCTACTCTATTTATAAAGGGTATACAAGTCATGGAGGTTTCTAAGGTGATATTGGTTTCAAAGATCATAGAAAATACACAGTGAATAAATTCTCAGACAATAGTAACCACAAAGGTTACAATCTCTGTAGAGGTCATATAAAAACTGAAGCCTCAGTACCCCTCCCAAACTTCTCCATCCCTTCCCAATCCACTAGACCTGTTGGGGAGTAGTAACTTGCAGCAGGACAGAAGTGGGGAAAGTGGCCATTATGTCTTTCATGGACAAAAGAGGACAGTTCCACAAAGCAGGCCTGAAGGATTCTGTGGAGTATCAATCTTCAGTGGAATTCCTTCTCTTGGACAGAGTTGTTTAGATCAAGGACATTGGGACCAGAAAACCAACACTCCCTGGCTCCTCTGCTTCTGGGCAACAACATTCATATCACATTACTTGAAAAGCACAGGCCCCTTGGACTCACTCCCTTCATTTTCCCACTTACAATCACAGGTGAGCCTGCACTTGTTTTGAAACTTGATCTGAAACAGCTAGGACCAAAAGTCTCTGTATTTTCCATGGTAATTGTGATGTCATCATACAGTCATTCCATACTCTACGACATCATGAAGTATCTGAAGCACAGCCAGGTTTTCTGGGAAGACACTCATGGAAACCCTTGTTTCCCAAGGCCCTCAAATAACACTTGGGGAGAGAAACAAAGTGCATTCTTCTACTGGAGCCTGGAAATTATGTGCCCTTCAACCCCTACTTATTGGATGCCAGTCCCTTCTACTTTGAATATTGTATCACTTGCTACTTTTGCTCTACCTTCACAGGAGCACATGTGACCAGGATAGACATTTCTCCAAAAATAAATAAATAAATAAATGACACCAGAGTACAAAGAATTTGAATGGAAATAAATGAATGAGGGTTCAATGGGCATGGTTTTCTGCAACAAATCACAATTTAATGAATCACAAGTGGAATTGCTCCAAATAAAATTGCTAGAAAATTTAAAAATTAAATGAGGTTTTTCTATTTTCTTTTTTTTTCTTTTTTTATGCCAGTAAATACTTACTGGCATCACTGACCTGTGAGTCATCACCTCTTCCCTTAGATAAACTATTTATATTTACAGACAGTATATGGCTAAGTTTCTTATGCATTCTCTAAGGCTTTGTCTTTGAGAACCACATCCCTCATCCTCCCCTATACCTGAAAGAGCTGGCAAGATTCAGCATCTCTTATGGGCTGTGAATTTTTCCTAGAATTCTGCTGTTTAGAATGCTTCAAAGGAAAAATCAAGGGAAATAGAAAGAATAAGAAATGAATAAATAGACTGTGATTGTAATGACTTGGGGTTCATGTGTAAATAATCACAAAAATCTCTTTTATACTAACAAAATGATGACATAATGTTTCCCACATATGCCTGCTTCTCTTCATTTCCCAGGCCACCAGTGATCACTAAGATAATTGTCTGCCCAGTGTTCAGCTAGAGTTTATTTCCTTCTTAAATTGGTTTAAATATTTCTGTTATGATATGCCCTGGACTATGGATCTTGATGTACAACTAAGGTTTCTGGCAGGATTGTTCTCAAAATCGTAATTAAAAATTCATGTGAAATTATTTATCTATGACTTGGGATTGTTTTCCTGCAAATCATTTTACAGAGTCAGACTGAAACAGAATCGAGTCACGTAATATTACAGAGAATTTGCCGATAATGCCAACTCTCCGATTTCAAAACATTTTCTCCTCTGTTAAATCAGGTGAATAGAACACTGTTGGAAAAGAACCAGCTTTAAGTAGCTCATTCCAAAGTTAGATTTCAGGATGGAGTTGTGGTGGCAGTCAGCAGTGTTTCCAGAGTGATCTGGATTTCCTAAGGGTAGGTACACCTGTTGATGAAACAATTCTCAGGAACTGAAAAGTTATATCATCCTCATAAATATGCTTATGTGGTATATAATCAGCAAATTCATGAAGAAAAAAATGTTCAACAGGTTTTAATGGCATGAATTTCAAAAGGTCAACTGCAGTAATCTTTTTGAGCTGGTAGCCTACTTTGGCACACAAGCATCCTCCATGCAAATGAATTGGACTTCTAAAGCTGGGGCTTTTCCATGTCAAACTCAATGTCAACTGGAGAACCAACAGTTTGAAGACAAAAAATAACTGATCTTGGTTTCCCTTTTTCTCAGTCTGTAGTTCTTTGCAGTGGGATAGATATTATATCATTATATAATTGCATAATTTGAGACTGAATACATATCCTAGCTTCTGCTGATATCAATCATGAGGCACAGGGGATATATAAAACCTGTTTTCCCTGTATCAATTGACATATAGTCTCAATACTATTGGAAAATTTTTATAGAAATTGATAATTTTGATGAATGTTCTTATGATATGCTCTGTAGAACTGGGTGATAGATGTTGTATTCTCATTTTACCATGGTTGTGGAAATAATTTTATTTTGCTTTGTAGAGTAAGGCATGACACAAGAACTCCTATTTGAAAGAACTGATAAGAAAAAAATGAAATCACAGACATTAAGTATTTGGCATGTTTGTGGTTGATATAAGCAATTACAAGAAAAGAAGAATTTTGAACTTTGGAAATGCTTTATTAACTGATTTTTCTGTTCAGTATATCCTATCACAAATTTTGGTGTTCTTTAAAATTTTCTGTTTATGAAATTCAGTTTTCACGTGTATTCTGTACTCATTCTGGTATTTTAGCAGAGATGCTTTTGATTAAATTTCTTATGATGTGGTGCACTCTTTATTTGAGAAACATTTCATTGCTGCATTTCCATATTTGTACTTGTTTAAATTTTATTGCTTGTGTGTAGATACTCTGGTGTAAGGAAATTTTCTTCATAAGTCATGTGCCAGAAAATCCAATCTGCAAATGTTTAATCATCCCTTGTTTGCAAGCAAAAAGAAAGAAGCAGAAATTTGCAAAGGCATTGATGTTCTTTGCAAGATGAACTATTGTCAGTAATTATAGTTGCTTACAAATGACAACCCAATTCTTCTTATTGTATTTGAATGTATGATGAAGCTGAAGAAATGTCCTGGAATTTTGTGGGAGACCATGAAGGATGGCAATTTCTTTTAGTGTCCTGTCACTGATGATGGTTTTCATCCCCAACACCCTTCTGCATTTAGTGCCCCCCAAAATGTCCTTAACCTTCTCTTTCTGAATTTTCAGCTTTGAATCTGTGTACTATTCCTCTCTTCCAATTTGGTGCATGTTGAAAAATGGTATTATACCATGGTAAACTTTGCTCTTCCTGCCACCAGCAGGCACTTTTTCAACCAGCAATTTGACTTAACTGGAGCATCATTGTGCCAGTGTCTGTTGCACTGTCCTGTAGTCAGTGTGTCCTACAGGGGCTGGTAAAAGCAACCTTAGCATTATCAGAGTGGGCTTTTTGCCAGACATGCAATAGTCAGGTCAAGAGATTGAACCCTTATGTGAAGACAGTATGGCCAGATATTTCTGCACCTAAAAGTGGGTTTAAGGACCTCAGGGAAACTCATACCAAGAGAATTTCTGAGTGCAGCCTAATTGTAAGTCATCATCAATAGAAGGTGGTGCCTGGCAGATGGAATGAGCACAGAACATCTCTCCTAGCTTGCTACCTCTTTCCTGGGATCCATCCTACATGCTGAGTTATTTACTCCCTCCTCTCTTCATTGGAAATCACAGCATCTATCCACCTCCACTTAACAATCGAAATTCCCAGGTTCCAGTTGTCTCTTCATTGAGCATTCCAGGAAAGGTGATGTGTCCCACCAGTGTTGGTGTGATGTTTTCTAATTCAATCAATACCTAACACAACAAACTGCACTGAATTCTGCTGTATCCTGAGTTGTGAAGAGCCAACAGCCTGTGTGGGTCATAGAGCCATAGGTTAGGAAACATAGCAAAATCTCAGATGAGCCCAGACCCAGATGAGTTGGTTAGGAGGGCAATGCTTCAGGAAAATGTGATAAGCTCAGTGACCCAGATGCCCTCTCACACCCCTCTGTCACTCCCCGATTATCTACACATGTTGGGGGAATAATTGCTTGGAGCAAGATTCTAGTTGCTAGGAGACCATGATGCCTGGTGTGCCAGGTGAGGACTTAGCCACCTAGCCGGCCTGGAGAAAACTGGGCTGTTGTTCTTCAGCCAGGTCCCTTCAACTGAATGGAGCTGGTGAGATCAAAGGCCTGAGTTTCCCTGCCCTAACATCCCCTGACTACTCTGCTACTGGGAGATGATGTTAGAATCTCATTTATTGAAGAGAACAGACCCCTGGGGCTCGCTCCTTTCATCTTTCCTATTACAATCACAGCTTATTGGAGGCTTGATTAGAATAATGATATGAACTGGCCAGGACCAGATGACTTTCTGGTTGCCATGGCAAATGTGATGACATCATATTCTCACTCCACCTTTCTGTGACATCAGGATGTATCTGCAGTGCAGCCAGTACTCAGGGAATTCAATCATGAAAACCCATGTGGCCCTAGGATCAGACACAACCCTGGGGAGAGAAGCAAAGTGCATTTCTTACTGGATCCTGAGACCTCTGGGCCCTTCAAACCCAACATGTCTGATGCCAACCCCTTCCACACTGAATATTGTAGCTCTTCTCTCTTTTGATTGTGGAACACTGGAAACCAAGTTAGGCAATTTTTTTTTGAGAAGGATCATACCAGCCTAGAAAAAATTTGAATGGTTATAAATAAATGAGAGTTCAATGGATATGATGTTCTGAAACTAATTTTTCTTGAGAGGAATTGCTGCAAGCATGACTACTGGAAGTTTAAAATTTGGATGAGTTTTTCTTACTTTTTAAAATTTTTCTGCCAGCAAATATTGTGCCTGGGATCACTGACCTGTAAGTCATCACCATTTCCATTTGCCTATTTATATTTACAGACAGTTTTTTACTAAGTTGCTTAGGCATTCCCTAATGTAGGAAAACAGGCTTTGTGCTTGAGAACCACCTTACTCAGGTGAGAAACCCATATCTGAGAAACTTGGCAATATTCAGCACCTCCACTGGTCTATGCATTTTGCCCAGATATCTGCTAGTTAGAACATTTCAAAAAAAAATACCAGAGGAAATAGAACAAGTCAGAAAGGAATAAATAGACTGATTGCAATGGTTTGGAGTTCAGGTTTAAATAATCCCAACAATCACTTTTATACTAATGATATGAGCACATAATATTTCCCACATGTGCCTGCATCTCCTTCAGTCCCAGGCTACCATGGAACACTGGGATAATTGTCTGTTCAGTGTTCAGCTACAACCTTTTATAACTTTATATATGGTTAAATCATTCTGTCATGATACCCCTGGACTGGGTCTTGGTATACAACAAAATATTCTACAGAATTGTTCTCAAAAGTACAATTAAAAATTCTTTCAAAATTGTTTGGCTTTGTCTTGATGGTTTCCTGAAAACTATTTCAGAGAGTCAGACTGAAACATAATCCATTCTCCTAACTTACAGAGATTGCAGATAATGACAAGCCTCCAGTTTCTCAACATTGAATCCTCTGTTAAATCAAGTGAATGGTACATGGTTTAAAATGTACCAGTTTAAAGTGGAAGCTCATTCCTAGGACAGATTTTAGGATGGAGATGCAGTGGTAGTCAGAAGTGTTTTCCCAGTGGCCTGGATTTCCTAAGAGTAGGCATTCTTGCAAATGACACCACTCTCAGGAACTGAAAGGTTTTATCATTCTTATGAACATGCTGATACATTATTTTTTCAGCAAGTTCTTGAAGAAGAAATTACTCACCACATTTTAATGACTTGAATTTCAACATGTGTACCTCAGTATTCTTCTTGAGGTAGTAGCCCACATTGGCACACATGCATTCTCATTTCAAACAAAGGAGACTTCTACAGATGAGAGGTTTCCATGTCATCATCAATGTGAACTGGAAAAACAAGAAGTGAACGCAGCATAAAACTGCTCTTTGTCCCCCACGTTCTCTTTCTGTTTTCTTATTCATTGGGATAAATATTATATTATCAAATACTTGCATTATCTGGGGCTGAAGGCATATCTTCAACTGTTATCATTCAGGAGGCACAGGGGTTTATAAGATCTGTTTTTCCTGTATCATTTGAGGTTCTGTCTAAATAGTAATGAAGGATTTTTATAGAAATGGTTAATTCTACTGGCTGTTCTTAAGATATACTGTGGAGAAGCGGGTGAAAGATGGGATGTTCTCATTTTTACTATGGTTGTGTGAATAATTTGGTTGTGCTTTCTAGGGTAACATGTGGCACAAGAACACTTATGTCAAAGCACTGACATTGATACAGTAAAATCAGAGATATTAGGAATGTGGCATGTTTATGGTGATCATAAGAAATGACAAGAAAAATAAAAGGACTTTTAATTTTGGAAGCACTTTATTTACATGCTTTTCCTGCTCATTATGACCATTCAGAACTTTAGGTATTCATTAAAGTTTTCTGTTGATGAAATTCAGTTTACCCCTATATTTTGTCTTCATTTTCATATTTTAGCAGAAATGCATTTGTTTAAATTTCTGGTGATGTGGTGAACTGTTATGCCACCTGCAATTCCCCTCAGTGCTTGACAAGGAGTCCACTGAGTAATAAAGATGTTTGCAAAGTCTCATCTATTAGGAACTTGGGTTGTGGGCTTTCCTTCCTTGCTTGCTTAATATGTGTAGGTTTATTATTAATATTTTATCTGTTTTCCCTGAAAACAGGGGTCTTAACAAAACCACAGTTAGAACATAAGAACCAGACTTCTAATGGAACAGTGATTTCAGATTTAGCCATTTGCTATGAAACTCTGAGTAACCAAGATTGCTATGAGAAAATACAAAAACAGATTCTAACTGCCGATCCCCTGTTGACTACTCTCAGCTGACCTGAAACACATAGGCAAATAATCTGAACCACATCAGGAAGGATTAACAGGAACAGAAGAAATAAAGTGTTTCTCAATGTTAAGTTCACACAGTATAAGATGATATCATATATTTCTTAGCTTAAAATGTCTAGTATTTATGAACTACAGCGGTAGTCACATGACTGATGTTTATTCAACCCTACTGAATTTGCTGTAACCTTTATGATTAGGTAAATATTAATACATCTTATTCTTTAGTTATAGGTTTTCACAAGTAAACAATTACTAGAATAATTACAATACTTCATTGTCTAGTCTAGTAATGATTAAACAAAATATTTTTGTTTTTCTCCTTTTGACCTTTTCCTGTTCTGAAAAAACATGTGTAACTGCCTACCTTTTAATGTATAAAAATCTTGCTGGGAAAAATAAAATTTAGAACTTAGCATTCATTCCTTGGGTTTGTGTTGCTTTGTTCTCACCGTGCCAATGCCTACTCCATCACCTGAGATCTCCTGCTAGGGCTGGATCCCAGAAGTACACTCTTTATTTTGAGTGACATAGTTCTGTACTACTTTTATAAATTTGAACTTGTTTAAATTTAAGTGCTTGAGTGTAGAAACTGTAGCATAAGGCAACCTTTCCTCACAAGTCATTTACTGGAAAAGCAAAATCAACATATACATAATCAACTCTTCCTTGCAAGCAACAGGAAGGAACCAGAAGTTTTCAAGGGCATTGATGTCCTTTGAGAGCTGAAATGTTGTCAGAAGTTAATGTTCCTTACATATCTCACAATTACTTCTTACTCTATTTGTAAATAGTATGAACCTGAAGAATATTTCTGTAATTTTTTGGGGAGATGATTAAGAATGACAGTTTCTTTAGTGTCTCTTCACTGATGATGGTTTTCATCTCCAACACCCTTCCATATTGAGTTCTGCAAAAATGTCCTTTACTCTTCCATTTTTGAATATTCACCTTTGAACTTGTGTAGCATTCCTCTCTTCCAGGCTGATGCATGTTCAAAATTTGTACTAAGTCATTTGAACTTATCCTCTTCCCACCATCATCAGGCACTTTTTTCATCCATCAATTTTACTTAATTGGACCATCATTGTGTCACAGTCTGTGACACTGTCCTATAGTCTGTATTCTACTAGTGATAGTAAAAGTAAATTGACATTGTCACAGAGGGCCTTTTATCAAACAAGCATTAGTCCTATCAAGTGGTTGCACCCTTATGCAAAGATAGATGACCTGATACTTGTTCTGCATTTAATAGTGAGTTGAAGGGCCCCTGGGAAACTCTTGCTAAGAGAATTTCTGACTCAAGCCTAGTTGTAAAGCAGCAGCAAAGGAGGTGGTGCCTGGTGGGTGGAGTGATCACAGAACATCTCTCCTAGCTTGCTACACATTTCATGGCCTCCATCCCACATGCTTAGTGTTTCACTCATTTTTCCTTCTCACAGCATCCACACACATCCACTTAGAAATCAAACTACCCAGATTCCTTCTTTCTCCTCTTTGCACATTCCAGGAAAGGAGGGTTGTCCCCCAAAATTGGTGTGATATTTCCTAATTCTATCAGCAGCTAACACACTGAGCTTCACTGAACACACACTGCCCTGAGCCATTAACAGTCATCATCTTTGTGGCTGGTACCACCTCAGGACAGTTTTCTGACACAAAATCCTGAATGATGCCAGACCTGGATAAGTGGTTTCAGAAGGCTATGCCAGAGGAAACTGATAAACTCAGTGACCCACATGCCCTCCAGCACTCTTCCATCCCACTCTGATCCACTAGACCTGTTGGGGAACAATTGATTGCAGCAGAATTATTAGAGAGGCCAGGTGGCAATTATGCCTGGTTTGCCACATGAGAACTGCAATCCATAGCTGGCCTGGAGCTAACTGTGGGCTGTTGCTCTTCAGCAGGTTCCCTTCTCTTGGATGGAGCTGGTTAGATCAAAGACCCTCGATACCATGTTTCCAACACTTGCTGGTTCCTTTGTTCCTGGGTGACAATATTTGGATTGCATTTCTTTGAAAGAGGAGGCCTCTGGGGCTCTCTACCTTCATCTTCTCTCTTAAAATTTCAGCTGAGCTGATGCTTGTTTAGAATCTTGATCTGAAGCTACCAGGAACAGACCCCTCTCTGTTTGCCATGGCACCTGGGATGTCATTGCACACTCCTTCCACATTTATATGACAATAGAAGTTTTCTGCAGTGCAGCCAGTGTCTCAGAGAACACACTCATGGAAACCTATGTTACCAGATGTCCATGCACAACACCAGGGGAGAGAAACAAATTATGTTCCCCTTAAGAAATTGGAACCTCTGCACCCTTTAAACCCAATATACCAGATGCCAACCCCTTCCACTTTGTATACTTTAGCTCTTGTGTCCTTTGATCTTCCTTTCCAGGAGCACTGGTAACCAAGTTTGGTATTTCATCAAATTGGATCACACGTGGTTAGAAGGAATTTGAATGGAAATGAATGAAACTTCAATGGATATAATTTTCTTCAACTAATAAGACTAATCCATTTAAAAATTTGTACTTATTTAAATTTAAGTGCTGGGGTGCAGATTCTCTAGTTTAAGGAAACCTTTCATCATAGGTCATGGGACAGAAAAGCAGCATCTGCATATGTGTTATCAGCTGTCCCCTGCAAGCAACCAGAAAGAGCCAGGAATTTGCAAGGCCATTGATGTCCTTTGCAATTTGAACTAGGGTCAGTAATCATCGTTGCTTACAAATGATCTCACAATTACTTCTTACTCTATTTGTAAGTGCTATGAAGTGGAAGAAATGTTTTGGAATTCTTTGGGAGATCATTAACAAAGACAATATACTTCAGTGTGTCTTCACTGATGATTGTATCCATCTCCAACACCCTTATATAGAGTGCCCCAATGATGTCCTTTACTCTTCTTTTTTATAATACTCAACTTTGAACATGTGTACCATTCCTCTCTTCCAGCCTGATGCGTGTTCAAAGTTGGTATTATACCATTAAGCAATGTGCTCTTCCCACCTTCCTCAGATACATTTTTCATCTATTAATTTCACTTATTTGAAGCATAATTGTGCCAGTTTCTGTGTCACTGTTCTGTAGTCTGAATCCTACAGGAGCTGGTAAAAAAATACTTGGCATTGTCACATTGGGCCTTTGGCCTGATATGCATTATACATGTCAAGAGGATGAACCCTTTGGTGAAGATAGATTGACCAGATATTTGTGACTCTGAAAGTGAGTTTAAGGGCCCTTGGGAAACTCATAAAAAGAGAATTTCTGAGTGAAGTCTAGTTGTAAGGAAGCAGCAATGAGGTGGGACCTGAAAGATGGAGTGAACACAGAACATCTCTCCTAGTCTGTGACCACTTTCCCTGTCATACCACATGCTGAGTGATGTCTCCCATCTCTCCTCATTAGAAATCACAGCATCCACCCACCTCTACTTAGAACTCAAACTTTGTAGGGTCCAGCTCTCTACTTTTTGGTCATTCCTGGAAAGGAGTGGTGTCGCACCAGAATTGGTGTGCATTTTCCCAATTCAATATTTACCAAACCCACAAACTTCACTGCATGCTTTCCTGTCCTGAGTTGTCAAGAGCCAGCATACTGTGTGACTGGGAATGCCATAGGTCAGATTTCTGACTGAAAAATTATGGATGAGCCCAGACCTAGAAGATTGGGTTTGGTGCACAATACCACAGCAAACTTTGATAAAGCTGGGTGACCCACATGCCTTCCCACACCACTCCATCCCTCCCAATTCCACTAGACCTGTTGGGGAATTATTGCTTGCAGCAGGATCAGGGTGGCCAGGCGACCATAAAATCTGGTGTGCCACTCAAAGACTGTGCCACCTAGCAGTCCTGGGGGATAATATGGACTGTTGTATTTCATCAGGGTTGATTCTCTTGAATGGAGCTTATTTGATCCAAGGCCAAAAGGGCAGTGCCCACAACACTCCCTGGCTACTCTGCTCCTGGTTTATGATGTTAGGATTGCATTTCTTGGAAAGAGCAGGTGCCTGGGGCTCATTCCCTTCATCTTCCCTCTTATAATTACACCTGAGCTGATGCTTGCTTAGAATATTTATTTGAAGCTGCCAGGTCCAGAAGCCACTCTGTTTGACATGGCAACTGTGATGTCATTGTTCTCTCATTGCACCTTTCTGTAACATCAGGAGGTATGTGCAGCACAGACAGGATCTTACAGAAGCCATACATGGAAACCCATGTTCTCCTAGGCCCAGATACAATCCCTGTGGAGATAAACAATTAGCAATCCCCTATTGGAGATGGAAACATCCATGGTCTTCAAACCCAATATTCTAGTTGCCAACCCCTTCCATTTTGAATATTGTAGCTCTTCCATCTTTTTGTCTACCTTCCCCAAAGCACTGGAAACCAAGGTAGGCATTTCTTTGATAAAAATCACACCAGTCTAGAAAGAATTTGTTTGGATATAAATGAATGAGCATTCAATGGATATGATCATCTGCAATTGATCACACTGTAATAATCCTTGTGAGGAATTGCTGCCAACATAATTATGGAAGTTTGAAAATTGGATGAGTTTGCTTACTTTTTCTTCTTTTTCTGCTTGAAAATATTGTGCCATGGGTCACCATAACGTCCATCACCATTTCCCTTTGACTAATTATATTTTCAGATGACATCTGAATAAGTGGCTAAGGCATTGTCTAATGAAGAAAACCTGGTTTTCTCCTGGAGAAACACATTTCTCAACCTCCCCCATAACTGAGAAAATGGGTAACATCCAGTAACTTCAATAGGATGTGCATTTTGCCCAGATATATGTAGGACAGAATATTTCAAAGGAAAAGGCCAAGGTAAATAGAAAAAGTCAGAAAGGAATGAATAGGTTGATGTCTTGGGGATCAGGTGTAAATGATACCCAAAATACATTTTATACTAACGACATGAGCACATAATATTTTGCACATGTGCCTGTCTCTACTTCTACCCCAGGCAAATATGAATCACTGGGATAATTGTCTGCTCACTGTTCAGCAACAAATGTTTTTGTTCTTATATAGGGTTAAATCTTTCTCTCAAGATGCCCTCAAGACTGTGTCTTGAAATACAACTAAGGTTTCTTGCAGAATTGTTCTTGAAATTGCAATTAAAACTTTGTTTGAAATTGTTTGACTTTCCCTTGGGATGGTTTCCTGCAAATTATTTCAGAGAGTCAGACTGGAATAGGATACAGTCTCCTACTTTACTGAGCCTCTGCAGATATTGCCAAGCCTCCAATTTTTCAACATTACCTCCTCTGTTAAATAAAGTGAATATAACATTGTTGGAAAAGTATCAGTTTAAAATCCAAATCCATTTCTATGACACATTTCAGGATGGAGCTCTGGTGGCATTCAGCATTGTTTCCCCAATGACCTGTGTTTCCTAAGGCTTGGTATTCCTGCAGATGACACAACTATCAGGAACTGAAAGGTTAAAACATCCTCATCAACATTCTGATACATTATTTCATCAGCAAGTTTGAAGGAGAAATTGCTCATGACAATTTAATATTATGCAATTCAAAATGTCTAATGCACTAGTGTTCTTGAGGTAGTAGTCTACTTTGTCACAAACGCATCCTGCATTCAAATGAGGGAGACTTCCACAGCTGGGCATGTTTCAAGTCATCCTCAATGTCATCATGAAAACCAAGTGGTGAAGACATCATAGAACTGTTTTCAGTTCTCCACTTTCTCAGTCTGTTGCACTTTGCATTGTGATACTTAATGTATTATAAAAGAATTT
>NW_025920241.1:111733-188946 GCF_902686445.1 Sciurus carolinensis | reverse complement strand
TTTTTTTGCTTGTATCTTGATAATCACCATGCTATTTGGGGTGAGATGGAATCTTAGGGTGGTTTTGATTTGCATTTCTCTTACTACTAAAGATGTTGAACATTTTTTCACATGCTTATTGATTCGCTTGTAGATCTCTTCTGTGAAGTGTCTATTCATATCTGTAGCCCATTTGGCTTGAGTTGGTATATTTGTATCGTTGAGTAGAGTATTTTGAGTTATTATATATTCTGGAAATGAGTGCCTCTATCGGAAGTATGGGAGTGACAAAGACTTTCTCCCACTCTGTAGGCTCTCCCTTTGCATTGCTAATCATTTCCTTTGCTGAGAGAAGTTTTTCAGTTTTGAATCTAGTCCCAGTTATTGATTCTTGCTTTTATTTCTTGTGCTATGGGAGTCCTGTTAAGGAAGTCTGATCCTAAGCCACAGTTGAAGATTTGGACCTAGTTTTTCTTCTGTAGATGAAGGGTCTCTGGTTGATTTCAAGGTCCTTGATCACTGTGAGTTGATTGTTGTGCAGGTGAGAGGTAGGGGTTTATTTCATTCTGTTGCACATGGATTTCCAGTTTTCCCAGCACCATTTGTTGAAGAGGCTATCTTTTTCTGCATTGCATATTTTTGGCACCTTTGTCTAGTATGAGAAAATTGTATTTATTTGAGTTTAGTGTCCATGTCCTCTATTCTGTACCATTGAATCTACCTTCTCTATTTGGTACCTATACCATGCCTATTTTTGTTAGTATTGCTTTGTAGTACAGTTGAAGATCTGGTATTGCGATATACCCATGCTTCACTCTTTCTGCCAAGGATTGCTTTAGCTATTCTGGGTTTCTTATTCTTCCAGATGAATTTCATAATTGCTTGCTCTATTTCTGCAAGGTACATCATTGGGATTTTAACTGGAATTGCATTGAATCTGTATAGCACTTTTGGTAGTATGGCCATTTTGACAATATTAATTCTGCCTATGCAAGAACATGGGAGATCTTTCAATCTTCTAAAGTTTTCTTTAATCTCTTTCTTTAGTTTTCTGTATTTCTCATTGTAGAGGTCTTTCACCTCTTTTGTGAGATTGATTCCCAAGTATTTTATTTTTTTGAGGCTATTGTGAATGGGGTAGTTTTCCTAATTATTCTTTCCAAAGATTCATCACTTATGTATAAAAATGCATTGATTTATGAGCACTAACCTTATATCCTGCTACTTTACTGAATTCACTTATGAGTTCTAAAAGATTTCTGGTGGAATTTTCTGTTTTCTCTAAATATATAATAATGTCATCAGCAAATAGGGATAGTTTGAGTTCTCATTTTCCTATTCATATCCCTTTAATTTCCTTGGTCTGTCTAATTGGTCTGACTAGAATTTTGAGGACAATGTGAATAGAAAGTTGTGAAAGAGGGCAACCCTGTCTTGTTCAAGTTTTAGGGGAAATGCTTTCAGTTTTTCACCATTTAGAATGATATTGGCCATGGGCTTAGCATAGATGGCCTTTAAAATGTTAAGAAACATTCCCACTATCCCTATTTTTTCTAGTGTTTTGAGCATGAAGGGATGCTGTATTTATCAAATGCTTTTTCTGCATCTATCAAAATAATCATGTGATTCTTGACTTTAAGTCTATTGATATGATGAATTACATTTTTTGATTTCTGGATGTTGAACCAACCTTGCATCCATCGGGATGAAACCCACTTGATCATGGTGCACTATCTTTTTAATATGTTTTTTGTTTGTGCATTTGCTAAAATTTTGTTGAGAATTTTTGCAGTCAATGTTCATTAAGGATATTGGTCTGAAATTTTTCTTTCCTCGATGTGTCTCTGTCTGCTTTAGGTATCAGGGTCATATTGGCTTCATAGAATGAGTTTGGGAGGGTTCCCTCCTCTTCTATTTATGGAATACTTGAGAAGTATTGGAATGAGCTCTTCTTTAAAGGGTTTTGTAGAACTCGGACTGAGAAGCCATCTGGTCCCGGACTTTTCTTTGTTAGTAGGCTTTTGATGACTTCCTTCTATTTCATTACTTGAAATTGGTCTATTTAAATTGTGTATGTCCTCCTCGTTCAGTTAGGCAATTCATATGTCTCTAGAAACCTTTTGATGTCTTCAAGATTTTCTATTTTGTTGGAGTATAGATTTTCAAAATAGCTTCTAATTATATTTTGTATTTCAATCATGTCTGTTGTGATATTTCCTTGTTCATTCCAAATTTTAGTAATTTGCATTTTCTCTCTTCTTCTCTTTGTTAGTGTGGCTAAGGGTTTATCAATTTTGTTTATTTTTTCAAAAAACCAACTATTTATTTGTCTATTTTTTGTATTGCTTCTTTTGTTTCCATTTCATTGATTTCATCTCTGAATTTAACTATTTCCTGTCTTCTACTACTTTTGGTGTTGCTCTGGTCTTCTATTTCTAGGGCTTTGAGCAATAGTGTTAGGTTGTTTATTTGTTGATTTTTTTTCTTTTATTGAATGCATGCCATGAAATAAATTTTCCTCTAAAACTGCTTTCATAGTGTCCCAGAGATTTTGATATGTTGTTTCTTTGTTCTCATTTACTTCTAAGATTTTTTAAAATTTCTTCCTGATATCTTCTGTTATCCATTCATCATACAATAGTGAATTATTTAATGTGCAGGTGTTGGAGTAGTTTCTACTTTTTTACTCTTTCTTTATTTCTAACTTAATCCATTATGTTCTGATAGAATACAAGGTAGTGTCTCTATCTTCTTGTATTTGCTATCATTAGCTTTGTGGCATAATATATGGTCTATTTTGGAGAAGGATCCATGTGCTGCTGAGAAGAAAGTGTATTCACTATTGGTTGGATGGTATATTCTATAAATGTCTGTTAAGTCTAATTATTGATTGTGTTATTGAGTTCTATGGTTTCTTTGTTCAATTTTGTTTGGAAGATCTGTCCAGTGGTGAGAGAGGCATGTTAAAATCACCTAGTATTATTGTGTTATGGTTTATTTGGTTTCTGAAATTGAGAAGGATTTGTTTGACATACACGGATGACCACTGTTGGGAGCATAGATATTTTATGATTGTTATATCTTGCTGATTTATGCTTCCCTTAAGCAGTAGAAATGTCCTTCTTTATCCCTTCGACTAACTTTGGCTTGAAGTCCACAGTATCTGAAATGAGCATGGATACTCCCAGCTTTTTGCTGTGTCCATGTGCATGGTATGTTTTTCCCCATCCTTTCACCTTTAGTCTATGGGTATCTCTTTCTATGAGATGAGTCTCTTGCAGGCAACATATTGTTGGATCGTTCTTTTTAATCCAATCTGCCAGTCTATTTCTTTTGATTGATGAATTCAGGCCATTAACATTCAGGGTTATTATTGAGATATGATTTGTAATCCCGGTCATTTGGTTCATTTTTTAATTTTTATTTATTTATTTATTTTTTTGATATGACTTGGTTCCTCCTTTATTTGAATATTCCTTAAGGATAATTCCTCCCTTTGCTGATTTGCTTCTTTGTTTTTTATCTCTTCATCATGGAATATTTTGCTGAGAATGTTCTGTAATGCTGGCTATCTTTTTTGTAAATTCTTTTAGCTTTTGTTTATCATGGAAAGATTTTATTTCATTGTCAAATTTGAAGATAAGTTTTGCTCAGTGTAAGATTCTTGGTTGGCATCCATTTTGTTTCAGGGCTTGAAAAATGTTTTTCCAGTCCTTTCTACCTTTTAGGGTCTGGATTGAAAAATCTTCTGATATCCAAATTGGTTTCCCCCTGAAGTGTAATTTGATTCTTTTCTCTCGCAGCCTTTAAAATTCTGTCTTTATTTTGTATGTTAGGTATTTTCATTATAATGTGCCTTGGTGTGGGTCTGTTGTAATTTTGTGTATTTGGAATCCTACAAGCATCTTGAACTTGATTTTCCATTTCATTCTTCAGATTTGGGAAATTTTCTAATATTATTTCATTGAAAAGTTGTTCATTCCTTTGGTTTGTTTCTCTAAGCCTTCCTCAATCCCAATAATTCTTAAATTTGGCCTTTTTATGTTATCCCATAGTTCTTGTAGATTCTGTTCATGATTTCTTACCATCTTCTCTGTTTGTTCAACTTTGTTTTCAAGGTTAAATATTTTGTCTTCAATATCTGAGGTTCTGTCTTCTAGGTGTTCTATCCTATTGGTTATGCTTTCTATGGAGTTCTTAATTTGGTTTATTGTTTCCTTCATTTCAAGGATTTCTGTTTGTTTTTTTTTTCAATATCTCTAAACTCTTTTATTGAAATGATCTTTGCTTCCTGTATTTGCTCTTTTAACTGTCAATTGGTGTGATCATTCAATGCCTGCATTTGATCTTTCATCTCATCATTCAATGCCTTCATTTGCTCTTTCATTTCATCGTTTGCTTCTCTGATCATTTTAATTATGTACATTCTGAACTCCCTTTCTCTCATTTCTTCTGCTATGCTGTCATTGGATTTTATTGATGTAACATTTATATTTGTTTGGGGCATTTCTTCCCTTCTTTTCTCATATTGTTCAGGTATCAGTGGACTGCTAAGATTTTGCAGATTTCCTCTATTGACTTATAATGTCCTGAAGATTTCTAGTTTATCCCCTCTTAGCCTTCAGTAGCCCTAAGTCTTGGAGGAAGTTCTTAATGCGGTGCTTCACAAGGAAGCTGCCTCTCTAGGGGTGGTGGTCTTCAGGTGGGGTATATTCCCTGCTAGTGGACAGAAGGTGCCTCCACTTGTTGACCAATGGTCATCCAAAAGGGAAACTAGGCTGAGGGCTGAGGCAAGGCCTGTTTTGGCCTGTGTCTCTGGTTTTACCATCCTTGTGGGAAATCCTCACCCAGCAGGGAAGACTCACCTCAGTGGGGAGGCTCGCTGGTCAGTTCCCCTCCTAGAGGTTCCCCTCAATCTACAACTACCACCTGGGCTGGACTGCCTTCCTCTGCAAAGTTCCCAGGGGCCTGGACCTACCTCCTGGACCTGGGAACCTCACCCTTTGCAGACGAGTCTCCTTAGGCTGCCTCTTCTCAGATAATCTGCCCGCAGTCCTGGAACCTTTGATCTGCCCCTAAGCGTTTCTCTGTGTGACTCTTCCACAAGAAGCCTCATGACATGAATAGCTTCTAAAAAATGAGTAACCTCTATGAACTTATAGCCTAATGTCTTAAATATGCACTGGAGGATGAATATCCTCTATTCCATGAGTATTCAAAATTACCTTAACAGTCCCTGACCTGCATAGCCTTTATGACTTGAGTAGCCTTTTTGTTCTTCATGGACTTATAACCTGAATATTACTTGTGAGCTAAGTTGCATATATGTTGTGCATAGCTTTTATGGCCTCAACAGTCTCTGTAAACTGTTTATCTTTTATGACATCAGGAGCCTCTGTAAACTTTGTTTCCTGTTATCTATGTAACTTCATTGTCCTGCATTGTCCTGCATAGTCTCTATGACCCAGGAATCCTCCATGGCCAGCATGGCTTCTATGGTGTAAGTAGTCTTTAACACTGATATATTTCTGTAAGCCCCTTGTAGCCTTCATGTTCTGATTATCTTCTAAGAAACAAATAGCCCCTGTGACCTGTGTAAACTCCATGTCCTGAGTGACAAATTTAATCTATATAGCCTGCATGACCTGCCTATCCTATGTATGTGCCAGAGACTCTTTATCCAGCATAGTATATCCTGTTTAGCCCTTTTGGCTTGAGTATCATAAATGAGCTTAGTAACTACTACACACTTTGTAGCCTAAATTCACTTGAAATCCCCTATGACCTGTGTAGACTCTGTGTTCACTATATATCTATGACCTTCTACATATTTATGTAGCCTCTTTGACCTCATTAGACTCTATGACAACACCATCCATGACCTGCATATATTTTTGACAATTGTATCCATTAGAGCCTATGTATCATTTTTGTCTGTGTTGCCAATATGACCTGCCTAACATGGATGGAATATCATCTATTGCCTGCATATATTATATGAACAAGAACCTTGTATTAATGGAGTACCCAGGGTCAGTATTGTTAAACTCTGTGTATGTTGTATCTTCTACTTTTCTAAAGCTAATTTTTTCAATTGTTTATTTGTGCCTATATTTGTACATAATTGTATTTTTTACATATTCAAAAATACACACAATAAAACACTATGATTTGACCAATATGATTCTCCCATCTGCATTCCTTAAATTACTCAACTAATTTTAATTTTCATGAGATTCACATAGATACATACCCTCTTTTCACTTTTACTCTCTAGCTTCCACATATGAGAAAAAAAGGGTCCTTGACCTTCTGAGTGTAGCTTATTGTACATAATATAATGTTCTCAATTTCCATCCATTTACATACAAAAAATATAATTTTATTTTTCTTTATTGACATGAAATTTTGCTGCATAAATACACCATATTTTCTTTTCCATTCATCCACTGATAGATACCTTGACTGGTTTTGTAGTTTGGTTAATGTGAACTGTGTTGTTACAAATTTGGGGCACACAGATACTGCTATATTCTGATGAATAATTCTGTACAATGTACAGTGAAGAGGGGTACACCTTGGCTATATGGCAGTTCTATTCCTAGTCTTAGAAATTCCCACACTGATTTCCATAGTGGTGTACTAATTTGCCATCCCACTAAAACTGTGAAAAGTGTTTCTTTTTTTTCACATATTCTTCAGCATTTATTTTTATTTGTATTCTGGATGATGTCCCTTCTGACTAGAATTAGATGAAATTTCAGTGTAATTTTTTTCAGACCCTAATTAGTAATGATTTTGAGCATTTTTAATGTATTTCTTGGACATATTTATTCCTTTTGAGATGTGACTGCATAGGTCATTTGAACATTTATTAATTGGATTATTTGTGGGGTTTTCATGTTAAGTAATTTTAGTTATTGTTATATTCTGGATATTAATGTTCTTTAAGAAGAGTAGCTAGCAATGATTTTCTCTCATTCTATTGGTTCTCCACATTCTAAATTTCTTCTTTTGCTGTTCAAACGTTTTAACATTGATTCCATCATACTTATTAATATGTGACATTAATTCTCAGTCTTAGGAGTGCTACTGAGAACATTGTTACATGTGCCTATAGTTTGAAGTGTTGATCCCAAGTTTTCTTCTAAGAGTTGCACAGTTTCTGGCCTCATTTCAAAGTTTCTATTCAATTTTGAATTGACTTTCTTCACAGAGTGACAGATAAGATTATTGTCTCATTAAAATAAATATGAATAACCATTTTTCCAAGCACAATTTATTAAAAAGACTGCTTCATCAAAGGTATGTTTTTGTCCCCTTTATACTCTCTTAACACTCATAATCTACACAGCTTCTGTGGTTCTTGAACACAACTATAACCTTCATAACATATTACCTATGTATTTCCATGACATGTGTACCCTCTGTGGCTTTTGCAGCCTCTATGAAATGTGTTTATTTTGCTCTGACAAACCTAAATTAACTTTATGCTCTATATGCTCTTAATAGACCTTATGCAATCTGAAGCATCTATGGCCTGAGTAGATTCTATGTTTTGTGAAGGTTCTGTGACATGTGTAACCTTTATGACCTCAGTAACTTAAAGAATGTAGTAGCTCCTATCTACCATGTAATCTCTATGATAAGCATAGGTTGCTTAACTGGTGTAACATTGATAGCCTGAGTAACTAGATCCTCTATTATCTGAGTATAATGAAAGTTCTCATCACCTCTTCAGTTTTACATTCCTTGCATATCCTATAATCTGAGTGTCATCTAAGACTTACATAATGTCAGTGAACTCCTTCATCTCTATCTCAGTTGTAGTTCCTGTGGTCTCTTTCATGTGTGTATCATCCTGAAACTGTGCATCTTTATTGACCCATGGATCCTCAGTGACTGAGTGTTATCTATGATGTACTCAACCTCTGTGAGGTGCTTAGACTTAATGGCATGATAAGCCTAAATGAACTTAGCAGCCCTATGACCAGTGAAACTTCTATGATCTGTGAATCTTATGTGATATATTGACTCTGGGTTCTTAGTGGGCTCTATATCCTGCATAGTGTCTACAATCTGAGAAATTGAAATTAATTTATCAACTCCTATGATCTGCCTACACTTCATGGCCTAAATAGCACCAGGACCCATAAGGAATTTATGGGCTTAATATACTCTAGCATAAGTGTATCCTTTGTGATAGGTTTAAGTTAGCTGTCCTAAATATACTAAGTGACATTAGTAACCTCTTTGACCTGAGGAGACTCTATGAACTGTGCAATCTCTATGGTATGCAAAATCTTTATGGCATCGGTATTCTAAATGAAATGAAAAGCTTCTATTATTTAATACCTTATAAAATTATAACATCTATAACCAAGGACCTTTGACCTGAATAGGCTTTATATCAAAAGAAGCATAAATTACTTTAGTAGCCTCTATGATCTTGTTGACTCCTAATTACTGGGTAGTCTGAGACATGGTTTACCACTCTAACCTGAGTACCCCATTGGCTTGAGTAACCTCAATGTCCTTAGAAGTGACTGTGATTTGTGAAACTTCTATGGACACCATAGCCTGTATAACCTGGGTAGACTCTTTAACCTGCAGACCCTTTCTGTCCTTTGTAGCCCATATAACCTACACAACATCTATGACCTATGTATCTTTCAGGACATGAGAATATCCTATATTGTTTTTATTTACAGGGTCTGAGTAGACTGTCATTTTCAGGTCCATACTCATTTGCAGCCTCAGAATTCTAAATGCCCATAATATGCATTGTGACTTCTGTAGCCTTCAAGGCCTGAGTAGCCAAAATGACATTAGAAGTCTCTAATGAACTGAAAAATCTATATGATCTGCACAAATTCTATTAAATGCTTAATCTTTGCTTCCATGTCACCTCTATAATATATGCAGCCTTTATGACATCAGTAGCCTATATAAACTTAGGAAATACTTTGGCCTAGGTAATTTCTATGCCTTCTTCAATATCTAAGACCCCAGTCTGTGAGGTCTGAGTAGACAAATGACCTGAGTACACTTGATGTCCTGTACAGCCTTTACAGACTAAGTGTCTTAAAAACCCTCACTAATATCTATGGACTTAGTAGACACTATGAACTTCATAACCTCTTTTTCCTGAGTAGTATATTGTTTTAATTGCCCTATACTCTCAGTAGTCTCTATGATCAATATAGTTTCTCTAACCTGTGCTTCTACTATGAACAAAGTGGCCTCTTTTACATGAAGAGCCCTGAAATTATGACATGATTAGATAATATGTCTTGCACTACATTTATGACCCATGTAGCCTTTATGAACTTCATTGACTGTATGACCTGTATATTCTTTGAGGTTTGAGTAGTCTCTATCACCTGCACTGTATACATGGTCTGCATAATTCCATGACCTATGCTGCACATAAACAATATGGTGTAAATCATCTTCATGCCCTGAGTAGTGTAAATTACTTCTATAATATCAAACCCTAGAAACCATTATGATCTGGTAGCCTCTGTGATCTGTGTTGACTCAACAAACTGCATAGTCACTGTGTCTTCAATGGGTTGCTTCTATGGCCTGTTTACCTTCTATGACTTAGGTAAATTCTATGACCTGTGTAGCCTCTGTGAACTACAAAGTTTCTATTTCTTGAGTATCTAGCAAAATATGCACAGCCTCTATGGTCAGCATATCCTCTATGACCAGATAGCCTCTATTTACTAAATGGTTTAAGGTATGTGTAAATTCTATAGAATGAATATTCTACTCTCTTGTAGTCCCTTAAGACTGGAGATGGATTTTAACCAGGGTATTTTTAGGACCTGTGCAGGCTCTATGTCCTTTGAAGATTTTGTAGTATAAGCAAATTCTATAGTTTGTGTAGCATCGATTTTAAAAGTAGAGATTTTTTTCCTACCCTGTATGACCTTACTAGGGTAGCTGCCACAACTTCCCTGACTCGAGTACCCTTGTGGAACTCAGTATCACTAGAACTACCATAACCTCTGTGACAAGCATAGCTGATATGACCTGTGCACCCTCTATGATTATGATCAGCTTTTAGGGTCAAATTTGCCTACATGACCACAGTCAGCTCAAAGTCCTGCATACCTTCTATAGCCTGAGGAAACTCTAGGACATATGTAGACTCATAGTACTGTGTAGCTTCTGTAACAGTAAAACCTCTGGACCTTCATAGCCTCTGTTACCTGTGTAGCCTCAGAGATGTGCTTAACTTCTTTGCCTGGAAATCCTATATGACCTGTGTAACTACATAGTCTCAATAACCTAAAGGACTTTAGTATCCTGTATGACTTCAGACTCTACTCTTTTCAGAGTAGCCTCTATGGGATGAAGAGTTTACATGACCTCATTAGACTCTAAAAACTGCACAGACTGCTTGGCCTGTGTAACCTTTATAACCTGAGAAGTCTAAAAGATCTTACTAGATCTATGACTTGCTTATACTCTATGACCAGTAAAAATTACATGGCATGAGTATCTCCTATGTAGTACATGTCCTGTGTTCTGTCCTGTCATTTTTTAACTAGTATGATCCTTTAAAATTTATGACTTGAGTATTCTCTATATCCTGACTAGCTTCCACCACCAGAGTAGTATATCTTCTGCAAACCTCTGTAAATTCAATGACCCAAGTGTTCTCTAAAATATCCATAGTCTCCTTGACTTCAGTAGCCTCTACAATATGTGTAGCCTCTCATCTCAGTAGCTACTATGATCTGCCTAGAACCTATGGCATGAGTAACCTCAATTGCCTTAATACCTTCTAAAATATGAGAAGTATTAAGGAATGTATCCATTTTGAACACCATAGCCTGTATTGCCTTATAGCCTTTTATGGCCTATGTGGTCTCTATGGCTTGAGCAAACTCTTTGACCTATATTGTATCTAGACTTTAGATACTTTGATATTCTCTATAGCACCTGTGAACAGAATAGTTTTATGGCCTGCAGTCTATGACATGAGTAACTGTTACATTCTAAGTAACCTTTAGGACTTGCATGGTCAATATGACCTGTGGAACTTCTATGACCTGGATATCCTGAATGACCAGAGCAGCTCCTATTGACTTCCTAGTTCCTATGGTCTCAGAAGCCCCCATAAGGTGCATTTTTCTATGACCTGAATATCTTCTACAACCTTCTTACCTTATTGCCTAAAAATCCTCCTTATTTACATTACGTTCCATGATCTGTGAATCCCCTATGTCCTGCATAGAAACTAAGGTCAGTTTTGGCCCTATGTCCTACAGAGCCTCAATGACCTGAATGTTATGCATTCACATGTGTCCTACATATAATCTTGACCCATGTCTCTATGTCCTGTGTAGTCTCTATGTCTATGTAACCTAAATTACCCAATTAACTTCTGTACTTTCAATACCATTATAATATGCTTAACCTCCATATTCTTCACAGCCTCTGTGACCCAAGCAGCCTGAGTGGCCTGTGCAAATTTTATAACCTAATTGACTTCTATAACCTAAACATCATATACAAACAGCATAGCTGCTATAATCTAGGTACCTTCTAGAACCAGGTACCCTTCATGACTAGAGTACTCTCTGTGGGCTGTGTCATTTCTATGTTCTAAAATGTCTCCTTTACTTGAGAATTTCTATGAGTTAGCTAGCATACAAAATATACAGACTCCATGATGTTCTTAGTTTCTGTGACCTGAGCATCATCTATGAATTTCAAAGCCTACATGGTATGCATCGCCTCTACTTTCTATGTACTCTCTATGACTTGAATAGACTATGTACTCTGTAGATTGCACTGCTAATATAACCTATATTATCTACATAACCTCAAATGTTTCATAACCTCTTTGTCCTTTGTAGCCTGTATATCCTGTGTTGCCAGTATTGCCTGAGTTTTCTCTATAAATTTCTTTACATGTAGTTCCTGTGCATATTTGATGTTTAGGTCCATGGAGAATTTATGTCCTGACTTGTCAAAATTCTGTGAGAATTCCCCAATTCTGGATTAGCCTCTATGATATGCATGGACTTTGTAATCTGCACACCTCTGATTTTTGTTGCTTCCATAGTGTGAATATTATTGCTGTCCTGAGTAGCCTCTATGAACTGTATGCACTCTATAATCTATGTAGTCTTTATGGCATTAGTAATCAAAAGGATCTAAGTAGTTCTTTGACCTGCTTAACCTCTATGATCTGTGTAGCCTCGGTGGCCTGAGTATTTTTGATGGCTGTAATACCCTCTATGCCATTTCTCTATAGCCCCTTGTAACTTGAACAGCTTTCTTGATGTGCATAGTTTCTGTGGACTGAATATGCCCTATGAACTTGGTAGCTTATATATCCTGGATAAACTCTATGTTCTAAGTTGCCTGATTAATGTCCTCAATCTCTATGGCCTGTGTATCCTATTTGAACTACATTGCCTTTATGGTCTGAGGAGTACCTACAACCTGAGAAACATTCTTGTCCTACATACTTTCCAGTTCTTGAGTGACTTCTATTAACTGCATAGCATATGACATTTGAAGTTTAAATGACTTATTTTTCTCTACAACTCAATTGTCATTACAAGCTTCAAAGTCTCTGTGACTTACATAGCTTCTATTATCTGTATTCTCGCTATATAGTTAATAGAATCAAGGCCTGAGTAGCCTCTCTGACTGGTTACATCTCTATGACTTACATATTCTTTATGTCCTAAGTATCCCAAATTATCTGAGAAGGCCTCTATAAATTGAAATATTTTGATGACCTACATAGAAACTTGACTTGTGTAGTTTCCATAACTAAGTATTCATTATTACTTTCATAGAATGAGGTCCTGTGTAGTTATCAGAGCTTGAATATGCTCTATGATATGAGGAGCCTAAATTACCTTAGTATCTCCTCTCTTTATTTTACTTATTGAACCTATTGCATGAGAATCCTCTTAGCCCCTAATAGCCTTTATGAACTGATAGTGTCCATGAACAGTGTAAGTTCTATGGTCTGGGTATCCATTATGATGTACAAAGTCTCTATAGCCTGCAAGACTTATGTAACTGGCAATGTATCTATAACCTATATAGCCTTTATGTTCCAAGTTTCATAAATGACTTGAAAAGTCCAGTAACTTTAATAGCCTCTATGACCTGTTAGAATCCGTGTCCTTAGTAAACTATAAACTATATAACCTGAATGAATTGAATAGTTCCTATGGACTGAGGAGCACCTATGACCTGAGTAGCCTCTATGAATTGTGCAGCCTTAATGACATGTGTAAACTTTGATCTGAGCAAACTAAAGGACATGAGTATTTCTTTCAAGCATTGAATACACTCCTTACGTTAGAACTGTCATAATGCAATCATTTCACTTCTGACAATTCTCAGATTATATTGCACATGGGCTCTGAGGGGATTACAAATTTTAAAGAATGGCAATGGCCCTATGACAAGCATAGGATTTATGGCAGAAGTAACCTAAAGATCAAAATCTGTATGACTTCAATAGTCCCCATGATCTCCATCATTTTTGTGTCCTGTAGAGCCTTGATAAACTGCATAACTTCTCAGATCCTCATGTCCTCCATGCCTTGACTAAATTCTATGTCCTGTGTAGCCTTTGTAATCTGCATAGTCTCTATGACCTAAATATCTTCTATGGTTTCCATAAACTCTCTCTGTGAACTGAGTACTTTCTAGAAACTGCATAGCCTGTGTAATCCATATACCATCTTTTGTTTTCTGTAGTCCTGAAATGATTGCACAACCAACATACCCTTTAATACCAGCATAACCTCCATAAACTGCATAGAATTTGCAAGACATGAGGAGCCAAAATGACCTCAATATCTTCTGTGGTGAGTATTCCCTGGGATGTGTGTATCCTCTATGTTCTGAGTAGATTTCATGAATAGCATAACACTTTAACCTGTGCGGACACTGAACTGCATAACTTCTATGTTGTGCACAAGCTGTATGACCTGCAAACACTTTGTAGGTTGAGTAGCCTAAAGGACCTGAGTAGCATCAATGTCCAATGTCACTTCTATGAGCAATTTATCCTCTATGACTTATTAACCACTAGAAATTTATATACTTTATGACCTCTTTAAAGTCTATGGCATGAGTATCGATGATGGCCTCCATGCCTTCCATGGCCTAGATAAACTCTATAGCCACTCTAGTCTTTAATATCCACTTACACATTATGGTCTCAAGGGTGTGAACAATATGAGTGATGACTGTGGCCTTAGTATGCCAAACAACATCATTAGTCCCTATGATCTTTATTGTCTTTATGACCTGAAAACACTCTATGGGTTTTGGGGCCTCTATAGCATGAGCAGTCTCATTACCTATGTGGGCTGTATGACCTGCATATCCACAAGTAAATGAGTAACCCTATGGTCTGAATATCATCTACATACTGACTAGCCTCTATTTCCTGCTTACCCTCTGTGACCTGAATAGATTCTATAAACTGAGAAGTGTCTAAGTTTTGAGTACCACCTATAAAATTTGAAACCTCTATGACTTCTGTATTCTTCATGGATTGGGTATCCTCTGTGGCCTGCATGAACTCTATGGCTTGAATAGCCTCTATGACCTTCAGAGTCTCTATGAACTCCAAAGTCTCTTAGCCCTCAGTCATCTCTGAGTTCCTCAAATCCTACAGGCCTGAGTAGCCTCTGTCTGAGTGGCATTAGTGACCTACATAATCTCTGTGATCACATACGCCCGGTGACCTACCTATCTTCTATAGTATTAGCCAACATTATAGTCTTTAGTCTGTATGACTTGTGGGGCCTTTGTTATCTGGTTGGTCTTGATGATATAAGTAGTGTCTACCATATGAATAACCAAAATGACCTTCATAGTCTCTCTGAACTATGTAGCCTTTATGACTTTTGTAGCTTCTGTGACCTGCATATCCCCTTTTTCCTGTGTAGCATCTATGAGCCTAGTTGACTCTACTACATGCAATTACTCTAATACTTGTATAACCCCAATTAACTGAGTAACCTAAATGATCAGGGAGCTGCTATGACCTGAGTAGCTTATAAGGTCAGCAAAGTCTGTAAGGACTATGTAGCCTATAATACCTGCAAAAAACCTTTGGATTGAGCAGTTTATATCTTCTACACAGACTCTGTGTCCTGTGTAAAATTTGGCAAGAATAGCCAAAATGACAGTAGCCTATATGACCTCAGTACAAAATATGACCTGCATAGATTCTAAGACTCTAAATCCTCCATGAGTGATGCAGCCTCTATATCCTGAGAATTTTCTGTGTTCTGTGTATCATCTATTGTCTTTGTATCCTCTAAAATGTGTGACTGTTATTATCTGCATAACCATTGTCACCTGAAGTGCTTAATTTACTTAATCTCTATCATCATATAAGCCTAATGAGCATAGTTGCCTCTATGTCCTACATACCCTCTAATGCTTCAGAAGTTTATAAGAAATGGGAAGCCTCTACTGGATGAATATTTCCTTTGGCCTGTGTAAATATCATGGTATAGCAGTCTGTAGGACTTGATTTGCCTCTATAGTTTGCACAAACTCTATGGCCTGCATAATCTTTGTGGTCGTGACAGACTCAATTAACTAAAGAGGACTTTTTGATCATTTTATCCTCTTGGACTTATGTGACCCAAATGGTCTGAGTAATGTATATGGTGTTAGCAACCCATATAACCAAAGAGGTTTTTATGACTGGTGAAACCTCTATGACTGATATAGCCCTTATTCTGAGTTGCCAAAATCATATGAAAAGTTATATAAACTGGGGTTATATACTACCTGCAGGGTGTCTATGATCTATGTAGTGTCTATGGCCTTTGTATCACCTATGACCTGCATAGCCTTTATTGGGAGAATAGCCTCTATGGACTGCATTGCTTCCATTGACTGAATAATCTGACCTGCATATAGTCTATGATCTATACATGCTCTATGTTCTGAATAACCTTATGTCCTGAGGCAATTTTATTGCCTGAATCTCCTATTAGCAGCATCAACTCTATGCCATATGTTGCCTTGAATCTCAAGTAGATTAATGACTTCAGTAGCATATATGGTCTGAGAAGCTTCTTTGGCCTGCATATACTCTTTTTGCTGAGTGACTCCTGACCTGAGTAGCATCTTTGGTGTAGTTTCTTTTACTACTCTAGACCTGAATAGACAACATGATCTGTATAGCCTCTATGTACTGAGTAACTCTGATGACCTGCATTGCATCTGTGGCCTGCAAAATATCTGTTTCCTCTGTACTCTATGATCTGAGTGGCCTCTTTGAACTGAGTAACCCATATGACCAGCAAACCTGTGATCTCTCCAAACTCCATGAAATCTGGTTTCACTCTGAGACCTGTATAGAAGATATGACCTAACTAACATTTCTGACCTGCATTGACTCTAAAACCTATATATCTCCTATGGCTTGAGCATCTTCTAAGATCTGAGTAAGCCTTCAAATTGCATAGACTATGATGTCTGACTAGTCCCTATTTTCTGTGTACCATTTATGCCTTGAGTATCCTTTACATACTGAATAGTCTCTGTGACCATGATAGCCTCTATGAGCTATGCAAAGTTATGGACATTTATGACCTGCTTAAGCTTTGTGACCTGTTTAGGCTTCAAGAACTGAGTAGACTTTATGACCTTTATAGGCCTTATGACCTTACAAAGTTTTATTGCCTGTAAATCCTGCTTAGCCTGTAAATCTGTACACATGTCATCCCATGAAACTGGTATTATCTGAGTGGCCTCTATAACATGTATAGGTAATATAACATACATAGCCTCTTTGATCCCAGGAACTTCTATGATTTCTTCACCCTCTGGGATTGAGTAGGTTGTATCACCTGAGTAGCCTCTAGGACATGTGTTGTCTCTCTACAAAACATTACCTCTGTCATCCACATGCTCTCTATGGCCTGAGTAGTTCAAATGAACTTACATGCCCCTTTGACCTGCATAATCTCCATGACCTAATTAATGTTTGACTCCTATGTTGTTTATATGATTTGAGTTGATCCATTGAAATTCATAGACTCTTTATTTTTTTAATACTTTATGAACTGAGTAATCTCTATGAACTCAGTAACCTCAATAAACTGTGTAACATTTATGAACTGTTTTAGGTTTTATGAATATCTCTATGATCTGCAAAACATCTATAGACAGTAGCCTTTATGACCATATCTACCTCTATGATCTGAGTAATATAAATGATTTCTGTTTCCTATTTTACCTCAATAGCCACCATGAACTTACTAACATCTATGATCAAGTAGACTCTATGACCTTCATAGTCTCTGTGGCCTCAGTATGCTCTATGGACAGTTTGTTCTTCATAATCTGTATAACTTTTATAGCCCTACTACCTAAATGACTTGAGTAACACCTAAGGTCTTAGTAGCCCCTATGATCTTTGAGGAATTTATTACATAAGCAGCCAACATCACTTGAGGAATTTATTTGACTTTTATAGATTAAACTTCATAAGCATATTACCATCTATGATCTCTGTAGCTTCCATAACCCTAGTAGACTCTAAGACCTCCACAGCCTGTAAGGATGTTATACTACTACAACAGACATAGCCTCTAAGATTTGTGTTGCTTCCTCCATATCCTGAGGTCTCTTTAACATGACTAGTATCTATTGCCTTAGTAGACTTTGTTTCCTGTGAACACTCAATGACCTTAGTTTCCTCTTTGAAATATTTACCCCTTATGACAAACATGACTTTTAAGATTTGCTTAGAATTCATGTCCTGTGCATTCTCATATTTGCATATATTCTCATATATTCTATGATCTACATAGCTTCAATGGAATGAGTCGCTTCTATGACATAAACAGCAGCTATCACTTATGTTTCTTCCATGTTAGTGTAGCAAAGATGACATGTATAGACTACATCCCTGCACCTTTTCAACAATCCTCATAGAATTTATGACTTGAGCATTCTTTTTTTATTTCATTAGGCACTATGATCTTTGTAGGTTCTCATACTTTGTACTGTTTATGAACTTTGCAGTGCATCCCCAATGACATCAAATCATGTATATCCATACTACGAATCAACAAAACACAAACCTGCATTTTTGAAAAAAATAAACTCTTATCCAAGCTAATAAAGATGAAGAGATAACTGAAAGTTCTAACATTTAAATAATAATAAAAAAAACTATCACCATGATTACCACAGAAATACAGATGATAATCAGAAGCTATTCTGAAAATATAAACTGTAAGACATTCACAGTTTTCTGGAGACAGATCATCTACCCAAATTGAACCAGAAAGACATAGAAAATTCAACATATTAATTTCAAGCAAAGAAATTGAAGACATTATCAAGAGTCTATCAAAAAAGAAAACCTGAGGACCACACTAAATCTCAACTGAGTTTCACCAATTAAAGAATAACTAACACTAATCCTTCTTAACTTTTTCCATGAAATATAAAGGAAGAAACTCTTCCCAAATCATTCTATGAAGCAAGTTTCACCCTGATACCAAAACCAGACACATACACATAAAGGATAGAGAACTTCAGACCACAATTCCTGATGAACATAATGGAAAAATTCTTAATAAAGTACTGACACTATATGCATAAATAACAAATTAAAAAGAAAATGCACCATGATCAAGTGAGTTCATTCCAGGGATACAAAGTTATTTCAACCTATGAAAGTCAATACATACAATTCATCACATGAATAAAATTTAAAAAAATAAATCTTCTGCTTCTCTCAACAAATGCAGGAAAAGCATTTGACAAAATCCATTCATGTTCAAAACAGTAGAAAAAATAGAGATAGTAGGACTGTACATTAATATTGTAAAAGTTATATATCCTAAACTCAAAGTCAATATTACTTTAAAGATAGAAATTTTCACAGCAGTCCCTCTCAAAACAAGAACAGAAATATTGTCTTTCACCATTTCTGCTACACAGATTTCTGAAAAGTCTAGCAACAGCAAGAAGACAGGAGATATAAATCAATGGGTCACAGTTAAGAAAAGAAGGCCTGAAACTGTCCCTATTTGTCAAAAACATGATTCTATATTTAGAAAACAAAAAAACAGAAAGATTCTAGACCTCATAAGTCAACTCAGCAAAGTAGCAGGATATAAAATAAACATCCATTAATCAATGAGATTTTATACATCACTGATGAGTAATCTAAGAGAGAAATTTAAAAACCTTTCCCATTAACTATAACCATCAAAAAAGTGTTGGGAGTCAATCTAACAAAAGAGGTGAAAGACATTTTCCATGTAAGTGGAAAAAGTTCTCATAAAATTTATGTAGAAAAAGAAGAAAACAGAGTAAGCAGATAAATATTTGAGAAAAGTGAAGCAGGATGCATCACAAAACCAAACCTTAAATTATACTACAGATCTATAGTAACAAAAAAGCCCGGTATTGGTACCAAAAACAGACATGAATGGTTCTTAATAGAAGACACAGAGACAAATTCATGTGAACATGTTTACCTCATAAAAGACAAAGATATCATAAACATATGTTGGAGAAAAATAGCCTCTTTGATAAATTGTGCTGAAAGAATTGGAAATCCTTATATAATAAAATAAAATGTGATCCCTATATCTGACCCTGAAAAAAACCCAACTCAAACTGGATCAAGGATGTAGGCATTAGAATAGAGACCCTTGTCCTACTAGAATAAAAAGCAGGCCCAAATCTTCATCATATTGCTTAGGAACTGAATTACTAAACAAAATGCATAAAATTTGAGAACTAATATCAGATATCAATAAATGTGATTCTATCAAAATAACTAGCTTCTTTTCAACAATAAAAAAAGTACAGAGAACCTAGAGAGTAGGTGAAAACCATTACCTTCTTCACATTAGATAGAGCATTAACCTCAGAATATAAAATGAACTGAAAAATCTTAACAACAAAACAACTAATAACCCAATAAATAAATGGCAAAGGAACTGAAAATGTACTTTACAAAAATATGAATTTAAAAAATATAATAAAATCTCTTCAAATTGTCTAGCAGTTAGAGAATTGAAAATTAATAATACACTGAGATTCCAAGTCACTTCAGTCAGAATGGCAACTATAAAGGATGGACATAACAGTAAATATTGTCAAAGATGTTGGAAAAAGATACACCAATACATTGCTGCTGAGATTCCAAATCTGTGGAAGCACACTTTAGTATGTTTCTTCCTCAGGAAATAGAATGGAACCTATGTTTGTCCAAGATATTCTACTCCTAAGCATATACCCAAAGGACTTAAAGACTTAAATCAGCATACAATAGTGACCTGGCCACATCAAGGTTTACAAAGCTATGGAACCAACATAGGTGGCCTTCAGCAGACAAATGAATAAAGAAAATGTGATATATATATATATATATATATATATATATATATATATACACACACACACACACACACAATGACAATTACTCACTCATAAAGGAGAAAAAAATTAGGGAGAGAGGGAGGAGCGGAATTTTCACAGATTAGACAGGAGGTAGTGAAGGGCTGGTAAAAGGGATGGAATTGGGGAACACAGTAGAATAAATCAGAAATAATTTAATTCTGTTTATATATGAATACATGGTCAGTCTAGCTCCATATCATATAAAACTACAAAAAATGGGAGGTTATAAACTACATGTGTATCATATGTCAAAATACATTCTATTGTCATGTATAACTGATACTGTCATGTATAACTGAAATAAATAAATACAAAAAATTAAACAGAATCTACATTGAGTATCCTCAATGGCCTGCTTAGCATCTATTTTCTTGATAGTCTGTATGACATTCATAGCCTCTATGAGTGTCAAAGACCTGCAAAGTCTTTTGGTCTTCTACAGTAAATGATGTTAATTCCCTGTAAATTGTGTAGCTTCCATGACATGAGTACAAATTATGATCCCAGTATTCCTCATGGCTTTTATTCCCTCTATGACCTGAGTAGCCTCTATGACTTTTGTAGTATTCGTATCCTGAACCCTCTACTATCTGCATACATTCTATGATCTGTATAACCTCTACAAAATGTGCACCCTCTACAACCTGTTACTCCTATGACCTGCTAGAGTCAGTGGTCTTAGTAGCCTATATAACCTGTGGAACACAAGCATAAAAGTAGCCTCTCTTTCTCATGTATCATCTGTTTTCTGAAAAGCATTGAACTGAGCATTCTTTATGACCTGCATAAATTTTATGACCGCCATATCCTCTATAGTCTGAGAAAACTCTGTTATATGCAGAATTTATGAAATGAATAGTCTCTTTAACTTTCATATTTTCCATTTCTTTAAAACTTCCATAATCTGAGTATTCCCTGTGATTTGCAGAGCTTATTTTCCCTGCATGATTTTTCTGTCCTGAATCGTCTCTATGACCTGATTAGTCTAAAGGATTTTTGTAAGACATATCTGCTTAGTCTCTAAGGTTCAAGATGACTATACAAACTCTGCAGCCTTCATGACCTTAGTAGCCCCTGTCATCTATGTAATAACTACATTTGAGACTTCTCTATTGCCTATATACACTCAGTGAACTGCATGACCTCTATTTTCTGTGTGGTCTCTCTGACATTAATAGAATCAATTACCTTTGTATTTTCAATGACTTGCACAGCTTCTATGATTCAGTATCCTCTATGACCTGCTTTATCACTATGACACTCATAGTTCTTTTATGGGCTGAGTAGATTTACTGTCCTATATTGACATCAGGGCCAGTGAAGCTTCCATGACCTATGCAAATTTTATCAACTATGTAAACTCCATGATCTGCATATCTGGTATGGGCAACTTAGTTTCAGTGACATGTCCTTCTCCATGAACTGCATAGCATTATTGACTGAGTAGACTTAATTCCATGAGTGCTTCCTATTAATTTTATACACACTATTTACTGAACAATATTTAGGAGAAATTTTTCTCTATTAACTATGTAGCCTCTATGATGTTTATTTTCTTCAAATCTCCAGTGACCCCTCTCTTCTGCCACACCTTAGTTTCGTACAGTTAACAAAGAGTTATTTCATCAAGGCTCTACTCCACTCCTCAGATTACAACAGTCATATTCTTATCATTTTATCTCAGATCATTGTAATATCCTCACACATGTGAGATTTTGGGGCACCTCATAGCTAAACTGTAAATTTTTATTCTTGACCCCCATCAAGCTTATACCCTTCTCACAATGCAAAGTATTTCAGGTCCATTTCCTGGAGTCTGCATATTCTTACAAGTTCCAGCATTCCAAGTTCAAAGTTTACTGAGCCTCAAGATGTACCCTCAGCATGCCTTGCAGTAAAAACCAAAATCCATTTACATATATCCAGTATATAATGACATAGAGAAAACATTTACATTTAACAAGGGAGATACAGCAATATATAAGGAAACATGAGACCAAAACAAAACTAAGGAAAGGACAGGACCAAAACAAGACTAAAAGTTGGGCACAGTGGTGCATGCCTTTAATCCCAGAGAATTGGGGGACTAAGGCAGGAGGATTGTGAGCTCAGAAGCTGCCTAATTTTCCTGAAGCTCTATGGATTGTCCAGAATGGTTTGCTCCCTTGAATTTTCAGTTGCTTACATATCTGATCAAACTTACTCATTCTTCATTTTATCAAGGGATTTCTTTTTGACCTATTTTCTTTTAAGAGCTCTGGTTTGAGCAAATACCAAGTTATTGATGCTTAAACTCAATATGTGGTCCTTGCTGATACCAGTAACAGCAACAGTGTGAGATCAGTCTCTAAACCCTGTTTAATACACTCAGTTATGTGCCTATCGATGTACTATTCAACCTTAGTAGAAGTGAAAAATGTGTTGATATTGTTCTCCAAACTTCCTATAATTCAGTTACAAGCTTGAAGTAGGGTTCTGAAACAAATAGAAAAATTAGTCATTAAATATAGTAAATTTGATGTAATATTACATGAGAACAAAAATGGGCTGGAAAGGTGGAGCAAAATGAATTAAGAAACAAAAGGTAGAACACAAATAACACCTACCCAAGAATAAGAAATAAAATGAATAGGGGTTATTTGCTGCAGAAGCTAATTTATTAAAAGGGAGAATATGCATTATTTGGAACAAGTACAAAATAGGAGTAGGAAAAAAGAGGGAGAATTATTACCATTAATGCTTTAAAATACTAGAAATAAAACATTTGAATGTATTGAAAGTGCCTTGTTGGTTATTAGGGTAACAAATGAAAATTAAAATAAATAATATAAATGATCAAAGTTAATGTTAGAAGTCCTCCAAATTTTCTCAGTGAATCTTTGTAATTGCTCAATGACATGGTGCATCAGTGAGTTTAAGTCCATCCCTTACTGTTTAAGCATAAAGCCTCATGATGGTAATGTGCTGCTAATTTTTGAAATTTAACATAATCAATTTATTTATATCAAATAAATTAACCTTATTAAATATATTTATAACTACTAAGGTACTTTGGTTAACCAGAACCTGGTGTTTATTTGTTAAGGCAAAAAAACACTTTAAGATACAGTTGCAATATTCTGAAAATTAAATCTACAGTTATGCCAATCAGCACGTTCAAGTAATGAGGAATTGAGGAAAGACAACCTTAATAAATTTGTAAACTTAAGATTGATAAAGAAAATGTAGCTCTTATGTTCATCCTTTCTAATGCTTACCTAAAACTGTAAAAGCATATTTAGCAATTACCTCACTCCTATATCTTCATTTTCAACTTTTTTTTTTTTTTTTTTGTGCTGGGAATCGAACCCGTGGCCTTGTGCTTACAAGGCAAGCAATTTACCAACTGAGCTATCTCCCCAGCCCTCATTTTCAACTTTGAAATTGTCACCACATATTGGCCAACGTGCATACATAGATGTTTACCTCTTGCTTTGTCCTGAAGGCCATGTAGTGAAATATGGATCTCACTTGGTTTATACAATCAACATGCCCACACATGGAGTGGGAAGGTAGAGAAATGTTCCAGTGAAAGATAAACTACTGGGTAGATGAATGCTAATGCAACTGCATACAAATCACTTGCTGATTGTAGAGCTGTTAAGGATAAAATAATTTTGCTTCTCACTTTGAGCCCAACTTACATCTCCTTAAGTCTATATCTAATTTAGTGTGGGTTTTAACCTCAGGATAATCATCTTAAACCTACAGTCAGGATACTAAGCTTCACATCATTCAAGTTATTTATATACAATATTATTTTTTTAAAATACTTTCCTCCTCATTTCTAGGGGCAAAAGAAGAAAATGAATATTAAACAAGTATCACAATTTACTATTTACAATAATTATATCCTATTAAGGGGAAATGGTTAGTCAAACTGTGATACATAATTTGTATTTAAGTATATGGTGTTAAATATTAAATTTTAAAACTTGGCTAACAGTGTTTTAGTGGTCTTGATTGCAAGGTAGGCAGTAAAATGAATTTAAAATTGTTGAAAGTGCACCCAATTCAATAGGCATTTCTGACTACTATGAGGTAAACCACATTCCTCTGTCACACTGTTCCAATATAATGTTATGCCCACTGAAGACTCAGGAAAAGGTAATCAGCTGACCATGTGATGAGTCTAAATTAATTTTCAATTCTCTAAGTTTTTTCTCACTGGGGTTGTATATGTAAAAGTATTGGAGAATTATGATCGCCCACTGCCCGTGGGGACAATAACAATGCGTACGCTCTTCTTGATCACAGGAACCAAAAGGCGTTTATTCCGCAAGTCTCAGACTTATATCGAGAACATCAGCCTATCAGAGAGTAGACTACTAGGAAGGTCAGCCTATCAAGGAACAGTCTCCAGGCAGATACCAGGATTGTCTCATGTACAACAGCCAACCAGAGGTACTTCCTAAAACTTGTATATGAGTGCAGCTATGTCTGGCAAGCTGCCAGGCACCATCTTAGAGATCAGGCCATGGTGCGGCTCTGGGGCCCTCAGAGCCTGCCCCTGACATCTCCCCCTTATTCTTTAAATAAAGAAAAGATGACTTGGGACCATGCCTGTCTTAGGTTGTCCATGGCAAATTACATCCTTACCTGTCATTGGAATTCTGACCTCCAGGCGTCAGAACCCTGTCTTAGGTTGGTATGCATTTCCATGGATCTTACCCATCTTTGACTACTGGTCCAGCATGCTTAGCCATGCTTGGGGTGTTGTGCCTGTATCAATGGCTGTCAAAGCCTGTACTATAGCCCGTCGATGATGTTGGGCATTTTGGCAAGCTCTGATTTGGCTGCGTATAACATAGGCTATTCCTAAGCAGATAATAATCAGAACAGCTACTGCTCCAGCCCACTGTTTTGTCAATCCCAGGGCTTTAGATAACAAAGAGAACGTCTTGGATACTGATGCAACTTGAACCCTGGTGGCATTGACTCTGAGTATTTCAGCTTGTAACTGACTGGTTAAATTATCAAACGTAGATGACCAATTGCCAGTAAGGTAGACAGAGAGATTTTTAGACAACATAGCCACAGAGCTAAGGTTATCATAAGCAATAGGGATGACACACACTGCTCTTAAAGGATAAACACATCCTAGTCCCAAAAATTCTTGCAAGATATCCACTTGTTCTTGTAGTAAGTCCACTCTTTGATTTAAAAGGAGTATGCCTGCCTTAAAATAGTTTAGAGCTTCTTGAGTCTGTAAGGCTATAGCTGTATTTTTGGACAAGTGATTGACTACTGTTGCTGTAGGTATAGCAGTTGCTAGTGCTGCTGTTGCAGAAACCACTATTGCAGTGATCACAGCCACTATGATGCCAAAATCTCTCTTGTCTCTAGATAGTAGTAATGGCAGTTCTGTATCTGTAACAGAGACTGGAACAGGTAGGAAGGTAGGAATACACATTTGCTTGAGGTGCAATTGAGGAGAGAAGAAGTTAAAAACATAAAAAAGGGGGGGACACAAAAACTGGGGTAGGTGGAAAGGTAATGTTTCTGGTACACATAGATTGTGAGGCAGCACCAGTGAACTTAGAACTGTTTGTCCATGTAGAGGAGTTCCAAGTACATAGCTGAAATGCCCCTCCTAAGAGACTGAAAAAAGATTGTAAGTTAGTATATCCTGAAGCTGCAGTGAAAAGCATCCAATTTTCAAAGGGGTTGACATGTTTCATGCCTAATTGAACATCATTATTAGTGAAGTTATCATTAGCAGTGAAAGAAGTGAAATTGGGAGTGAAAAAAAATCCATTTTGTACAGGAGTCACTGGTCCTGCGAGTTGACAACCTGTCCATATAGGAGGTGTACTGTATTTAGGATTACAAGGAGGGAAGATTCTAGGGATTTTGAAAGTAGTTCCTGTAGCATTATGTCTGTGAGGTACCCATCCTGAAAGTAAAACAGCATCTCCTGTTAAGTTTTTTATGTATTCTTGAAATGTAGAACCATTTTCACCTGGGCAAAAAGAAAGCGTGGCTAAGGGGTGAAAGACTGTCAATAGCAAGATTGTCAGGAGTGTCTTTGGTGTCTTCATTTTGTTGATCCAAATTACTTGTTGGTAGCATTGCCACTGGTTGAGTCAGTAGTTCAGGAACTCAGATAGGTGACGTTTTATCCTGTGGAAACACACAATCTGAGCCACAGCTCCAGTAAAGCACTGGGTCCGGGTCATTCCATTGTCCAGTAAGAACATCCTTCCATTTTACCGTTGCTCTATCATGTTGTTTATGATTGCCATGTCTCTCAGTGGCAGAGCGACCCTCATTATCCAGAGTTTAAAAATTTAAAATAAAGAGGCAAAGAGAAAGTTTATCTTTAGGGGACCTGAAGGTCTCCCCTATTCCCCCTTTTTGTTTATAAAGAGTATTTTTGAGGGTGAGATGTGCACGTTCAACAATATCTTGTCCTTGTGGGTTATAAGGTATATCTGTGGTTAGAGTTATTTCAAATTTAGTGAGAAATTGGTTAAAAGAGGTTGAAGTATAAGCAGGGTCATTGTCTGTTTTAAGTTGTTTAAGGTTACCAAATTCAGGAATGTGAGTAATTGCCACCGCCCATGACAATTTGTCACTGCCTGCAGCAACACTTTGCGTGGGTATAGAGGATAGAGGAACTGAGGTTTGCTTGCTTTAAGAGAAGAGAGAGAGAGAGACTTTGCATAAGAGAGAAAGACTTTGCTTAAGAGAGAGAGAGACTACAATTTCAGAAATCTTATCTTATGATCATATTATAAGCCTGTTGACTGACTTTGAGGCATTTGTAGATGCAGAATAGAATTAATACAAGCACACCCAAGCCTATTAGTGTAAAACCTAAAAATCCCCAAAATTTGGTGCCAAATTATGCTGAAAAAACTATTTCACCCTCTCTACATTTTTCAATATTAACTCCATTAACTTTCTAATCAGCGCACTTCCCTTTACTTATAAATCTTCCTTAAAGGTGAGGTACCAACATGAAAAATTAAAAAGATACACAGGATGAAAATAAGCAGCTTGCTTTACTGAGAAAAAGATGAAAATCATCTATGTGGCTAAATCAGTTTATGAGGGGCTATGGGTTCATCCAATTCCAATTTGGGAATTGCCCCAGTGATGCAATCACTATCAGCAAAAAGATCTGTTACTCCTTAAACTCTACAAGGGCTATGACAGCTGCTTCCATTTTGTGAGCCTTGAGTTGAAGAGTCCTGTGCCTTGTTTCTTAAATGATTTGGTAACATCTTGCCCTCAACATCAGTAATTTGCACTCATTAACCCAATGTTTTCCTTTTCTACACTTTGGACAAAGACCTGGGGCATAAGGTGTAACAGATTTTACTATAGTTATCTCTTATCTTTTGTTAGGGCATTGTCTCTTTGCTGCTGTATATCTGTGCATACACTCCAGGATCTTATTGATTTTGAGTATCATATTAGCCTTCTATTAGCATATCAACATTTCTACCAGGAAACCTTGCTACTACGTTTCTGCAAGCAGTTTCAACAGCTATTTCTTGTCACTGAGCTCTCCAATTAGACATTGTCCTCCAGATAACACTGCTCTGCATACCTGTTTCCAATCAGTCTTAACTGCCTCTTTAAATTTTTTCTAATAGTTGATGGTATCTCTATTTTCGTCCTCAAATACGGGCAGGTTCTACAAATTTTGAAGCTCTTTATATTAGGTTTAGCTTTCTACTACCTTTTCCACTTGTACTTAAGTTTTCACTACCACTTGATTATTTCTTTTGGGCTTTTTTGTATTAGATTTAGCTCTCCTTTTTTCCCTTGTTCTTAAATTTTCTGAGTAATTGTTTTCTAGGTTACTACCACTCAATCCTTCCTCACGTTGTTCTCTTTAAGAGTTCTTTTCTGTTGCTATTAGATCCTGTTTATGAAGATCCCCCTGCGGCACACTGAGCAGCTTTTCTTTTCTAAACCTGGGTTTATTTCTACTAGAGTTTGAACATATTATCATACAGTGGTTTTCTTATTTTCTAATTCTTCCCCAGTGTTTCTTTCCTCTCCAGAACTTTCCTGTTTTTCGTTACCCCAGCTAACTTCCTCTTTAATCTCTCCCAGCACTTCTTCTCCTTGTAATATATTTTTCATGCCTCCCTTTTGAATTATCCTTTCAGACTGATTTCATGATATTTCTGAATCCATCCTTCACTGTACAAAGGCCACACTAACAGCAGTACAAACACACAAACAACACTCAATACACATACTCTGGAACTCCTTTATGATCCTCTTTATATTTCATCACCTGACCAACTATTCTGAGTGTCTAACTGTCTTAGAAGACAGGGCCCTCAGCTTACCTGAGTACCTAACTGCCCTAGGACAGGGGTTAACTGCCCTAGAGACAGGGTCCTCAGCTTACCTGAGTACCTAACTGCCTCAGAGAGACAGGGTCCTCAGCTTACCTCGCTAATTAGAGCAAGACTCTTGAATTCGACAAACACACAAACACAAAATACACGCATTTTTACACTTCAACTGTAGTGTCCTTTGCGACCTTCAGTTTTTGATTGACCCTATTTTTTTTTTTACTATCCTTTGCCCTTAAACTGCTCTGGCCAGAGACTCCTGTGAGGTTCCTACTTTTCCTGCCGTACCTATTCCCGGAGGCGGATCTTGAATTTTCCCTTGCCCTATTCCTGCAAGGTTCCTCAGTTTCCCCACCATGCAGACTAGTAACATCCATTTGCCATAGATGATTAGGTAACAGTCCTTTAGGATTGACTCCTATAGAAGGTGGATGATGGAGGACTGTACACTGGCCATAAGATTTAACAATTGCACGTGCAGTTTCTTTAGTAATGGGAAACTTCAGTTTTAATGTTGTAGAATTAACATGGAATTGTTGATGATAATTTTTTGCTGCCTCAAACGCAGAAAAAATTTGGAAATCCTTAGTTGCTATGTCTGCTACATTATTCCCTAGAGCTAAAGGTCCAGGTAAATTGGTATGAGCTCTGATATGTCCAATAAAGAAAGCATTATAACAATCCCAAATCATTTGTTGTAAAGCCCGTAAAGGATAAAAAATAGTAGAGTTTGAGGCAATAAGCCCTGCACATTCTAAGTTACTGAGAGCTTGAACTACATATAAACTATCTGAGTAGGGAAAAGGAATGTTTGGACTTTATCTAGATAACAAATAGCTACAGTCCCTGTTTTGGATTCATCAGTGAAAATCACAGGAGCCTTAGGAATAGGTTGTTGTCAGGTAACTCTTGGGAATATTACAGAATTATTACAACAAAATTGTATATAAGGATGTTTAGGATAGTGAGTATCAAAGTTAGCTTGAGTGGAGCATCTAACAACAGTCCAAGAATCCATGAAATTACATAACCAAGAAAGTTGATGCTTATCATAGGGAATAATGATAGTAGCTGGATGAATTCCAAACACTGTGATAGATGATTTAAGTGCCTTTAAGATTACTTGAGCTACTACTTCAGGGTAGGGTAAGAGAGTTTTATTGGGTGAACAGGCTAGATGGACCCAAAACAAGGGACCCTCTTGCCAAAAGACTCCAGTGGGTAGTTTCTTGTTAGGAATAACAATGAATTATTATGGCTGAGAGAGATCAATACGATCTACTTGGGCCTCATCTAATCTTTTTTGTATAATATTCAAAACCAGATGTGCTTCAAGAGTGAGCTCTCTGGGAGATGTGGGATGGAGATTCCCTTGTAAGATATTAATTGGGCTCCTAAGAACTCTTGTGTAGTACCAACTTGAACCTTTTCAGGGGCTATAATGAGTCCCCATAATTTGAGTTGTTCTATTAATTCAGAGTAAATATCCTTTAAAATATCTTCCTCAGAGTGGCATAATAATATATTTAGAGTATTAAAAATAGGGGTATTCCAAGGAGAAGTTGAAGGTCTAATATGATTTGCTTCTAATTGTTGTTGTACCAGTTATTGGGCTGCTTTAAGTTTTTCTAATGTCAGGGGTCACTGAGAGACCCACACTGGTGCATTGAATTTCCAAGTTATTTTTACATACTTTTGTTCAGTGACCCCAAGGAAAAACCCAAGCCTTGGCGACCTTGATTGCCCTTAACACTAATTGGCTGGGTATTTCCCTGGCCATAGCAGCCTATCCCCTTGTCCCCTTTATGACCTTGTTTTACCATTAGATTTTGAGCCTTTTGGTTATAATGGCCTTCTGTAGTGAGTACTAAATCCATTTGCATGAGAATATCTCTGCCCCATAAGTTAACAGGTAAATGGTCTAAGACATAAGGTTGAAATGTTCCCTGTTGGCCCTCATTGTTTTTTCCAGGTCAATACAGAACTACTCCTTTGTGGGCTAGTAACTACACCCAATCCCCTCAGGGTTTGTTCTGCTACTTGTAGAGGCCATTCTTTTGGCCAATCTTTTAGGGTAATAATGCTAGTATCAGATCCTGTATATAGGAGTCCCAAAAATTCTCTATTTTTAATCTTTATTTTAAGCATTGGCCTATTTTTTAAGTCCATGGTAAGACAGGCAAAATCAACCCCAGAAGATCCCAAACCTGCAGTTCCCCTGGTTGCTGTGGTTGATGGAAAATTATTATGAAGGCTGGGAATAATCAAAAGTTGAGCTATGCGGTCCCCAGGTGATATGGAGATAATTCCTTGAAGAGAATGTGCAAGAACCTTAATTTCTCCTGTAAAATCAGAGTCAATAACTCCAGGGATAACTAAGTCCCCTGAGTGCACCAGAGCTCCTACCTAATAAAATTCCAACAGTATCAGGAGGTAAGGGACCTTTTAGGTCTGTAGGGCAAATCCTTTAAGGGACCTTCCATGCGCATTCGTGACATTTCAGTGCCCATTAGCTACCACTAAACAAACCAAAAGGCAGACCACTTTAACTAATAAAACAAACACTTAGTCTCCGTCACTTATCCCGTGAACTTTAACCTGGCCAGACTGTACTTTTCTTACCCTGTATTTACCTGATCAGTTCCTTCTTTGTAACTCGAGTTCCTGGGTTTCGGCACCACTTATGATTGCCCACCGCCCGCGGGGTGGTGAGATCAGGTCACGGTGCGGCTCTGGGGCCCTCAGAGCCTGCCCCTGACAGAGAATGTTAGAAAATGTTTATGTGGATATTATTTGAATTGGTTTTTTCAAATAATTGTGAAACTATTCTTTCAAAATGACATGAGTAAAAACAACTATTTGTATGAGAGCAGTACTAAAACAAGGAGAAAGTGGGATATACAGAGTAGAAAGGCATTACTATGAGATTGTGAACTTGAGTCTGTGCCCTGTGATTGAAAATTTTCTGGCCAATTTCCCACACACAACTAATACTGTCAACTATCTCATTAAGTTTACCCTGTGTTCATAGGGAGATATCTGTGCTGAGAAAATTTGCCCTCTTCTTGAAAGTACCTTGCCTCAATGTCCCTGCCTAGAGGTTTCAGCGTTATCTCCTCTTCCCTGAATTCCTGTTCTATGTGGGAAAGAAAATTGAAATCAGCATGTGTTGGACTAACACCTTCTGCTGAGACTCACATCCCACATTTAAAGCTGCCTAACCATGTCCATTCATAAGAATTTGCTTACAAGCAGAGGATACAGAGGATACACACATTGTTGCTTAGGAAATGTCTCCTGCTCCCTGAGTCCAGGCTGCAGTCCTGACACATGAATCAGTAGTAACCTGTTAAAACTTCTTGAAAAATGAGAAGTAAATACCAAAAATAAAAGCAAGAAATACAAGTTAATACAAGACAATATCTGGGATCTGTGACAACAAATACATATTTGACTCATCAATATTCTTATTCAGCCATTGTTACCAGCCATGGGTAATAGTCTCACCATCATTTAGTCATTTATAAAGGTAAATTTCACATTTGAATTTCTAAAGTAAATGTAAAACATTGTATAATAATAGTTTTGTGATTGGATATTATGGGAATTGGATATTTTCATCTGATATTTATAGAAGTATACAGAACTATGAAAGTTGATCCATAATTTAAAGATGATGTACAGTCATAAAATCATTGATTATTTTGGGCTCAAATTTTCTCCTAGTGTTTAACATGATTTCCAAAGCTTATGTGCCTCTTTGGGCTCCCTGGGCATTCTTTGCCTGCTGCAAATGCACCCACCACTGTCTACTTAACTTTTGTTCTCCTTGTTTTCCAACTGAGCTCACCTGAGCTTCCCTAAACCAGCTGCTCACCCAAATTTTTTGAGGCTGGAGACTAGGCTTTAGGGCTTCAATGAGGTCCAGGCTGCTGGCTGCAACCATTTGCTGGACTGCACTGAGCAACACTTGATTCCACAGGACTCCATCACTTCAGGTCCACTCAATTTTATAGGCTACTCCCAAAAGTTGGGCTCCACTTGGTTGTAGTTTGCAGAACCATACCCACTTCATATCCTTGCTTCCCTGCATTATGAACACTTGGCTCCTCCTCTTCTGACCTATTTAAGGTACTGGAGTCTCATGTTTCCCTTCTAGTCCTGGAAACTTCTGATGTCTGGCTTGACCTACTTCCACCTACATCTAATAGCATCCCAAATGGCTCTGCTCTTCTTTATCCACCAGGCTCTTCAGTCAATCTCACTTGTACTCCTATTCCTTCCCAACTGGCTGCTCAAAAACTCCTGTAGAACTCCACCTGAATGGAATGGAAGGAGTCTTGCAGAGTTCCTCATTGGTCTCATACACTGGTCTTATTGGCAACCCATATCACCAATGAATGATCTTGAATCAGTTTGCTCATCTGAGTCAGTCTCATCATTTAAACAGTACAGCTGATGATAATACTTTATTAGCATAAAGGTGAGCACAATTTGATTGCTATCTGTGTGTCAGGCAGACAATGACAGTAGAGGAGATACAGGTGAGCAAATAACAAGGTCCCTGCCCTGCTTGTGGAGTAGTCTAGCCTGTATTAAAAGTGTGTGTGCTTGCACAGGACCTGCCCTTTGCTTTTCTGTAGCCCTGTGGCATTCAGCTTCTTTCTTAGCTTTCCAGCACAGGATGGGCATGGCTTCTTGGCAAAAAGTATCATCTGTATTGCCTAACCAGCTAGTCCAGGCCTTCTCAAAATGAGGCATGATGTGTTTCTGACCATGGCCTTCTTTCTCAAAGTTGGGTCTCAGAAATAGAGACTCTAAAACAACCTCTGTGTAACTACTGTTTATTCTGTAAGACTGATTCAATTCAGGGGAGACAGGACAGCAGTTGTGGATATACACTACAATTTGCAGAAACAAATATGGGTGCTTTAAACAAAAACAATATGTTAGAGGACAGTGGAGGGATAACAGGAAACTGAGGATAAATTTCCAGAAAGGAGGTGCTTGGCTGTGCCAAGTGATCTCAAAATCCCAAACACCTGCATCAATCTCCACAGATGCTGCTGGTTCATGACAAAACTCTGAGTGTTTCTGCTGTCCTTTTTTCAGTGCTCAGGTTCTAAATTTCCATAGAAATTACCTGATGGGCTCGGTGTAAGTATTGGAAAATTCTTCCCATTCAACTAGGAATTGAAGGATGAGTAGAAGTTTTCTAAATGGCAAAGGAAAGGACATTCTGGGTAACAACAATATGTAAGTCCCTACAGAGAAAATGGAGGCCTCTCAGAATCTCAGTCACACTATGCCAGGTGCTTTCATTGTAATGTCACTCAATACTCAAATCCCTTCAAAAACAGTGCTAATATTTTGGAAAAGAAATTGAATTGTTTTCTAAAAGTTCCAAAGGCTCTTAAAAAGAATTCAATGTATATAACAGAATACTGGAAAACTGGTCAGGGAATGGGAACCACAAAAAAACCAGTACCCCAGGTGCCAGATTAAAGATGATGTCATTACAGTTGACTTTCAATTCAGATAGATGGGAGGAATGGAAAAGGGAGGGGGACAGAAACAATCTTTGATTAAAATGAGATAGCATGTGTATGATAATTTTTACTTATTGTTTTAGTTTTTGAAGATTCTTTATTTTATATTTTATATTTGGTGCTGAGAATCAAACCCAGTACCAAACACATGCTAGGTAGGCATGCTACAACTAAGCCACAACCACATAACTATGGTAATTTTTAAATAGAGTGATTTTACAAATTCAGATGAAAGAGAAGTAGTTGCTAACGTGATATAATTCTTTTGTGACCAAAACTACTATATGTTACAGGATCACCTCAATGGTGTCATTAAATTTTTGATAAAAAAGTACACTTTAATAAGAGAATTTTCAAAAAGACTGGCCTCAATGTTGCAATCTTCCTGCCTCAGCCACCTGAGCCTTGGATTAGAGGCATTTGCCAGTGCACCTGGCTATTTTAATTTTTATTGTTTTAGGTGCTGGGGATGGAATCCAGAGTCACAGAAATGAAAAGAACTTGTTCTGTCACTGAACCGCACATCCATTCCCAAACCTGTCATTCTGAAGTACTAGCAACAGATAATTTTTTTTGATGTAAGGGCTCCATGGAACAATTGAGCGTGTTCTGGAGTTAGGCCAGAGCAACCAGCCCTGCTGAGGTGTCTGTGCAGATGAAATGCTATAGGGTTTCAGGGGTAATGGTTGGATTGGAAGCAAGCAAGGATAGATCCAGGATTCTGATCTGAGTGAAACCTGATGGGTTGTTTTGGGAGGTCAGGCAGTAATGGTCAGGTTGAGGCAATGTTATGTCATGTGTGAAAAGGAAGAGTGCATTTGGGAGCTTAAGCACTGAGCCACATCCCACTCCCATTTATTATTATGAGGAAGGGTCCAGCTAAATTTTTCAAGACCTTGCTAAGTTACTGAGGATGATTTTGAACTACCAATAATCCTGCTTCAGTCTCCCAAACCATTATAATTGCAAGCATGCACCAGTGTGCCAAGTCTAAAGCAAATTTTAAAGTTGTTTTTCCATGCAAATGTGGATTTACTTAAACTTACACTACAAAAATATACATATAATATTATGACTAATGTGAAAGAAATTTAAAAGAGTGGGCATATGCCATTTATATGTACAGAAATACCACAAAATAAGAGATCTGTATTTTAGTGATCAATTGTGACTTATGAAAGCTTCAACACTTATGGACATTTGATTTATATATTTCCTCTTATATCTTTTGTCTGGACTTATCATTGGAGACAACCCCAAAACACAGAATGAATGAATGGAGAAAATTGAGTCAGGTTAGATGTACTCCTCAGACCATAAAGACAATGTAGACCAAATAGGACAAAGGTCATAGAGGCTAAGGATGTCAATCAGGCAATTCAAAACATAGAGATTTTGCAGGAAATAGAGGCTTCCAATGTCATAGATTATATTCAGGCCACAGAAACTATGCACACCATGAAGGCTGTTCAAGTTATAAGGGACTATGCAGATGTGTCATAAAGGGTCTTTAGGCCATGAAAACTACTCAGGCCAGTAAGGCTACACAGATCATAGATGTTAAGTAGGTCACAGAAGTAGTTAGCTCTTTTTTGTTATTTAACACCATAAAGGCTACTTAAGTTATAGAGTGGATTCAGTTCACAGAGACTATTCAGGTCACCAATAATATTCATACTATAGAGGCAACAAAAGTCATAGATGTTGTGCAGGTAGCAAAGTCTATACACATAATAGAGGCTAATGGATCCATGGAGGATTCTCTGGGAATTTGGTAAGACATAAATTCTCCATGCTTATGAACATTAAAGAATGTGCACAGGGGATATATGTAACAAAATTTAGAGACAACATAGGCAATACTGCCAACACAGGGCATAGAAGTTAAACAAAACATAGAGGGTATGTGTCGGGGTTTCGGCCGGACCCCTGACCCTAGGTGTGGCAAGGCTAAGATGGCGCCTGGCAGTGAGCCAGAGCAGTTAACTTTTGCACAAACAACTGACATTATTTTGAGGAAGTTCGAGGGATTGGCTGAGCTCCCTGATGGACAGTGCAGGTCCACTGTATGCCTGCCTTTGCTGCCTGTATCTGTGCATGCTCTCCCCTCGTGCTCAAAGGCTGATTGGTTACAAGTACTGTATATATTGGAGTGTAAGTTCCTCAAAGAAAGAGAACAAAGAAAGAACTATGAGGAAGTAAGTGCGCAAAATAAAGAGCTCAAAAGAACCAGGTTTGCGTCTCGTCTCTCTGCGGGCAGGGAGCGCGACAAATGGTGCTGAAATCCCGGGATCCAAAGAACAATAATTTTTCACAGACAAGGGTAAGTTAAGTGGTAAGTAATAAAGTAATAAAATAATAAAGCAATAAAGTAATAAAGTAAGTAAGGCTAGTAAGCCCGGTAACAGAAAAAGATTCATAGGCTTTAAGCCCGGTAACAGAAAAAGATTCATAGGCTTTAAGCCCGGTAACAGAAAAAGATTCATAGGCTTTAAGCCCGGTAACAGAAAAGGATTCATAGGCTTTAAGCCCGGTAACAGAAAAGGATTCATAGGCTTTAAGCCCGGTAACAGAGAAAGATTAATAGGCTTTAAGCCCGGTAACAGAGAAAGATTAATAGGCTTTAAGCCTGGTAACAGAGAAAGATTAATAGGCTTTAAGCCCGGTAACAGAGAAAAATTAATAGGCTTTAAGCCCGGTAACAGAGAGAGATTAATAGGCTTTAAGCCCGGTAACAGAGAGAGATTAATAGGCTTTAAGCCCGGTAACAGAGAGAGGTTAATAGGCTGAAAGCCCGGTTAAAGTTCACAGAAGGCAGGTTCGTTGCCCGGTAAAATTAGTTAGTTTCAATTTATGAAGTGGTACCAAATTGTGTGTGTGGTGTGTTATTTTTGTGTTTGTTGTGTGGCTTGTTTGTGTGCTTGGAGCTCTTAGTGCTGTAAGATTTAATCATAGGAACAGAACTGTCTAAGACTGGAATGCAACAGCCTCTTGGGGAGTTACTAAAAAGTCATGGAATGCCACTAACGTTCCTTGATACCATAGAGAAGGTCTCTCCGTGGTTTTTAAAGGAAGGACTGTTAATTATTCCACAGTGGGAACATAATATAGTAGCCATAGTCCCCACAAGTATTGGGAAATAATTGTTTCATGATTTTCTGCATTCAAACCTAACCTGATTTCTCAACCAGGAAAAAAAAGGGTTAAAAAGTCCTGGGTGATCCTCCCTCCCCTCTGCCTGGCCTTGTCCAGGCCTGCAATGGAATGTAAACTGCAGCAGTCTCAGCGGGAAGGAGGAGGGGTAACCTGAAGAAAAGAAAAAAAAAAAGAAGTGTCCGTTTTAAACTCCTGGGCCGCTACACAAAACTAACTTATTCTTCAGGATTCTTGTTTTGTTTTGTTTTTTCTTTAATGCTGTATTTTTGAGCTCATAATTTTGATCCTGCATACCTAGGTTAATGATTTTTTTTTCTTTTTGATCAGTTCTATTTTTTATTCAACTGAAGTTTTTGAACAGCTGTTTCATTGCAATGAACATTTACCTATAAAGTTACAAGGCCTTTGATTTTGTGTTATGTGTTATGTTGTGCTGTCTAATGTCATGTTTTGTCAAAACTGAGCGCTCTTAAAATTAAAATTTAAAAATGGATCCAAATACTTTTATTCACATGATTTAAATAGGTTCAATTTAAATTGGGTAAACTAATGAAAGTAAAATATCTTTAAAAATAACTTACAAGTCTCCAGGTGGTCAAACTAATGAAATGTTAATGTTAAACAATGTCTAATATCAATTGCTTCTAGGACTTTTCTTCAGCAGGAAAGAGGCAACGGATCCTGTTCAGGACACTTGTCTGATATCTTGGTTTTTATAAAATAAATAAATTGGAGTTAACATGTATGGGATTACTCAAATGTGTTTGTAGAGACGTCTGGTTAATTTACAAAGTTAAAATACTAATTGTTAAATAACATCAAGTACTTTTAACTCCTTAAATTACATGGGGTATCATACTTAAACCTTATTGGTGTTTTCATAGGATGGTAAATAAAAGGGTTTAAACTTGCTTTGTGTCATCACTAAACTAAAAACAAGGTTACTAAGAGTTATGTCCTAACAAGTGAAATTCTATATATAAGGGTCCCAAAAGTTTCAACTGTGTTTCAATTAGAGTATCTGAATTCAAAAATTTCATAAGAGTTGTTTCAGAATGTGAACAAAAAGGGGTCAACAAATAAAAAAGAAAAAATAAAAGGTTCTGGGTTTAAAATGTATTTAATAAAAAGAAAAAGAAAATGTTTCTGGATAAGAAAGTCTGTGTGTAATAAAGGACAAGTTTCTACAAGTCTATGTGTAACTAAGTTGGTTATATGTATGTAAATCAGCTAAAGCTATTTAAGGTTTTTCCTAAGGTGACATACTAATGTTCTGATATAAGCCAAAGTTTAATCTATATGGTAAAATGACATGGTAATATAACAAAGTTTTCTTTATAACACTAATTCATTCTTAACTCTGTGTCTCTTAAGTTTTATTCTTTAAAACAATTGTCTTAAAAATAGGGGTTTATACAATTATGGTTAAGCAACTGTTAAAAATTGTACTACGTTATAAAGTCTAAATTTTTCTTTAAAAACTAAAATTGGTAAGAACCAATTCCTCACTAAAATTAAAATAACTCTAACCACAAATGTACCTTATAACCCACAAAAACAAGGTATTGTTGAACATACTCATCTCACCCTCAAAAATACTCTTTATAAACAAAAAGGGGAAATAGAGGAGACCTTCAGGTCCCCTAAAGATAAACTTTCTCTTTGTGTCTTTGTTTGGGGTTTTTTTTAACTCTGGGTAATAAGGGTAACCCGGTGCTTTACTGGAGCTGTGGCTCAGTTTGTGTGTTTCCACAAAATAAACTAACTTACAACCTCTTTTTAGTCTCTTAGGAGGAACAGTTCAACTATGTAACAAAACAACTGCTTCTCTCAATTGTACTTCAGATTTGTGCTATCTCTCAATGTTAAAATGCTTCTAGGGTTCCTGCTGGCAGACTTAATGTGTGTTCCTACCTTCCTACCAGTCCCAGTCTCTGTTACAGATGCAAAATTGCCAGTGTTACTATCAAGAAACAGGAGAGAATTTGACATCACAGCGACTATGGTCACTGCAATAGTGGTTTCTACAACAGCAGCACTAGCAACTGCCATACCTACAACAACAACAGTCAATCACTTGGCCGAAAATACAGCTGCAGCCTTACAGACTAAAGAAACTCTAAACCAACATTTAAGAACAGACATTCTCCTGGTGAAGAGTGGACTTACTACAAGAACAAGTGGACATATTACAAGAACTTTTGGGACTGGGATGTGTTTACTCTTTAAGAGCTGTTTGTGCTACCCCCATTGTATATGATAATTCCAGCACCGCACCTGGGTTATCTAAAAAATTGTCAGCCTATCTTACTTCTACTTGGTCATCTCAATTTGATAATCTTACCTCACAACTTAGAACCGAAATTGTCAAAGCTAATTCTACTAGGGTACAAATTGCTTCTATGTCTGAGCTGGCTAAATGGTTTTCTTCTGCTTTTAATTTTGTAAACAGTGGGCAAGCCTTGGCACTTTGGGGTTTTTACTCCTCTTTGGTATCTTTTTCCTCACCCGCCTGGTTGTACAACTACGAGCCACCCAACAAATGGACCAGATTATTTTTCATCAGGCCATGACTGCCGTAGAGGCCGGCAGTTCCCCACAAGTATGGCTCTCGATGCTGGACGGGTAGTCAAAGACGGGTAAGGGAGAAGGTGACACCGTACCGACCTAAGACAGGAGCTGTAGCATGCTCTACAGTTATCCGATGACGGGTAAGGACGGTGGTTGACCACTCCGCCTAAGACAGGCACGGTCCCGAGCTTTCCTTTTCTTTTTAAAAGAGAAAAGGGGGAACTGTCGGGGTTTCGGCCGGACCCCTGGCCCTAGGTGTGGCAAGGCTAAGATGGCGCCTGGCAGTGAGCCAGAGCAGTTAACTTTTGCACAAACAACTGACATTATTTTGAGGAAGTTCGAGGGATTGGCTGAGCTCCCTGATGGACAGTGCAGGTCCACTGTATGCCTGCCTTTGCTGCCTGTATCTGTGCATGCTCTCCCCTCGTGCTCAAAGGCTGATTGGTTACAAGTACTGTATATATTGGAGTGTAAGTTCCTCAAAGAAAGAGAACAAAGAAAGAACTATGAGGAAGTAAGCGCGCAAAATAAAGAGCTCAAAAGAACCAGGTTTGCGTCTCGTCTCTCTGCGGGCAGGGAGCGCGACAGGTATGAAACATATTGAGTACATAAATAATATGGATTATGCTATTGGTGCAGTCTACTGAGTACATAGAGACTACTCAAGTCATAGAGAGTATCTAGGAAGTAAAGGTTATGCATATCATAAATACTTTGAAATTCATATATGATGCTCAGGCCAGAGAAGCTAAGAACATCATGGAGACTGTAAATTTTTTAGGCTAGCTAACTCATAGAAATTTCTCAAGTAAAGGAGGCAATGTAGGCCATAGAGATGTCAAAGGCCACAGAGGGTACACTATCCATGAAGGGAACCAGATTCTAGAATCTACCGAGATCATAGAACCTATGCAGGTTTTATATGATGCTCAGATTATATAAGTCAATCAAGTCATAAAATTTACACAGACCATTCAGTCTATATGGGTCATAGAGGCTACACAGAATATGGAGGCTAAGCAGGTCATAACAGCTACTGAAAATATACAGATTAATTGTGTAATTTAGGCTATGTGGACATTGAGACTACACAGGACATAGAGGATACATGGGTCACAGAATATATGTAGGATGCATGTAAATACCATTCAGGCTACTGAGGCTTTGTAGGACATAGAGGCTACACAGACCTTAGTGGCTATGCAGGATATAACAGTTTAAAAAAATCACAGAGTGTAATATATTTAAGAAGAATTCTTTGGAAATAGTAACTTTGCAGAATACATGGGATAATAAGTTTGTAGAAGATATTCATGTCATAGTATAGATGCACATTATGAGTGCTTCTCAGACCATAGAAACTAGGCAGATAATAGGAGCTTCACTGGTCATTCATGCTACCCAAGTCATAGAAGTTCCACAGGTCATAGTGACCATGCAGGTTCTAAAGGCTACTCAGGTTGTAGAGCTTATTAATGTCATAGAGTTCAGGCCATGAATGAGTTCAAAGATGCTATAGATATTACCAAAGAATCTCAAGCTCTAGATACAATATAGGTCAAAGAGAATACTCAGGTCATAGAGACTACATAGGCCATAATGACTTTATAGGCAATAGAGGTTATGGTGTTCCAAAAGGCTACATTTCTTAATACTGCTCTTATTATAGAAGGTATTGAGTCAATTGAGGTTATTCATGCCATAGGATCTAGGGAGATCATAGTAGCTTCTCAGATAAAAGGCTAAATATTCATAGAGGCTCCTGAGGTCAAAGTGACTATGAATATTTTAGAGACTACTTGGGTCATTGAGCCCACACAGTTTACAGAGGTATGCAGAAGATAGGCTACTCTGGTGATGGAAGCTAGGTAGACTATCAAGAATACTCAGTTTATAGATTTTAAAGGGTCATAGAAGTTACAAGATGACAGGACAGGACACAGGACATTCACTTCATAGAGGATACTCATGCCATAGAGTTTTTACTGGTCATAGAGTATAAGCAAGTCATAAATCTATTAATGTCCCTTAGGCTACTCAGGCTGTAAAGGTTTCACTGGTCATGGAGTCTCTGCAGCTATTAGAGGCTAATGAAGGCAACCAAACTATTCATGCCATAGTGGTTACTCTAAAAACAGTGGAGTCTAAAGTTATAGAGGATACTGAGGTCATTTAGGCTATTCATGTTTTGTAGTGACACAGGTCATATAGGATTCTCAGGCCAAAGAATTGAAGCACATCTCTGAGGCTACACAGGTAACAGAGACTATGAAAGTCACTGAGGTTTTATTGGTTATAGACACTACTCAGTAACTACAGTCTACAAAAGTCCTAGAAGTTACTCAGGATATAGAAATTACACAGGACATCGAGGATACTCAGGTCATGTAGGCTATTCAGGTCCTAAGAGGTGCTCAGGTCATAGAAGCTGCACAGGTCATATCAGCTATGCTCTTCAGAGAGGTTATGGTAGTTCTACTGATACTGAGTTCCACAGGGGTACTCAAGTCAGGGAAGATGTGGCAGCTACACTAGTAAGGTCATTCAAGGTATGCAAAAATTTTCACCTTTTAAAATAGATGCTATAAAAACCATAGAATTTTCTTAGGTTAAAGTAGTTCCAAAGATTACAGAATCTACACAGATCTTAGAAAAATAGTCTCCAGTCTTAAGAGACTACAAGGGAATAGGATATTCATTCCATAGAGGGTACACATACATAAAACCATTGTAGTAAATAAAGGCTAGTGGGTCATAGAGGTTATGCTACCTATTGGGACTCTGCTTATTTTACAAGTTACTCAGAAAAAGAAACTTTGTAAGTCACAGAGCCTACACAGGTCATAGAATATAACTAAGTCATAGAAGTTAAACAGGCCATAGAAACAACCTAGATCCTAGAAGTTATACAGGTCATAAAATCAATGAAGGTAATGTGACTACTAAGTTAATTTAGGTTAATAAATCCATATAGGCTAGAGAGATTATTTAGGCTACTCTATTTATAAAGGATATACAAGTCATGGAGGTTTCTAAGGTGATATTGGTTTCAAAGATCATAGAAAATACACAGTGAATAAATTCTCAGACAATAGTTACCACAAAGGTTACAATCTCTGTAGAGGTCATAGAAAAACTGAAGCCTCAGTACCCCTCCCAAACTTCTCCATCCCTTCCTAATCCACTAGACCTGTTGGGGAGTAGTTACTTGCAGCAGGACAGAAGTGGGGAAAGTGGCCTTTATGTCTTGCATGGACAAAAGAGGACAGTTCCACAAAGCAGGCCTGGAGGATTCTGTGGAGTATCAATCTTCAGTGGAATTCCTTCTCTTGGACAGAGTTGTTTAGATCAAGGACATTGGGGCCAGAAAACCAACACTCCCTGGCTCCTCTGCTCCTGGGCAACAACATTCATATCACATTACTTGAAAAGCACAGGCCCCTTGGACTCACTCCCTTCATTTTCCCACTTACAATCACAGGTGAGCCTGCACTTGTTTTGAAACTTGATCTGAAACAGCTAGGACCAAAAGTCTCTGTATTTTCCATGGTAATTGTGATGTCATCATACAGTCATTCCATACTCTATGACATCATGAAGTATCTGAAGCACAGACAGGTTTTCTGGGAAGCCACTCATGGAAACCCTTGTTTCCCAAGACCCCCAAATAACACTTGGGGAGAGAAACAAAGTGCATTCTTCTACTGGAGCCTGGAAATTATGTGCCCTTCAACCCCTACTTATGGGATGCCAGTCCCTTCTACTTTGAATATTGTACCACTTGCTACTTTTGCTCTACGTTCACAGAAGCACATGTGACCAGGATAGACATTTCTCTAAAAATAAATAAATAAATAAATAACACCAGAGTACAAAGAATTTGAACGGAAATAAATGAATGAGAGTTCAATGGGCAAGGTTTTCTGCAACAAATCACAATTTAATGAATCACAAGTGGAATTGCTACAAATAAAATTGCTAAAAAATTTGAAAATTGAATGAGGTTTTTCTATTTTCTTTTTTTATGCCAGTAAATATTTACTGGCATTACTGACCTGTAAGTCATCACCTCTTCCCTTAGATACACTATTTATATTTACAGACAGTATATGGCTAAATTTCTTATGCATTCTCTAAGGTTTTGTCTTTGAGAACCACATCCCTCATCCTCCCCTATACCTGAAAGAGCTGGCAAGATTCAGCATCTCTTATGGACTGTGAATTTTGCCTAGAATTCTGCTGTTTAGAATGCTTCAAAGGAAAAAGCAAGGGAAATAGAATAAGAAATGAATAAATAGACTGTGATTGTAATGACTTGGGGTTCAGGTGTAAATAATCACAAAAAATCTTTTATACTAACAAAATGATGACATAATGTTTCCCATATATGCCTGCTTCTCTTCATTCCCCAGGCCACCAGTGATCACTAAGATAATTGTCTGCCCAGTGTTCAGCTAGAGTTTATTTCCTTCTTAAATTGGTTTAAATATTTCTGTTATGATATGCTCTGGACTATGGATCTTGATGTACAACTAAGGTTTCTGGCAGGATTGTTCTCAAAATTGTAATTAAAAATTCATGTGAAATTGTTTATCTATGACTTGGGATTGTTTTCCTGCAAATCATTTTACAGAGTCAGACTGAAACAGAATCGAGTCATGTAATATTACAGAGCATTTGCCGATAATGCCAACTCTCCAATTTCAAAACATTTTCTCCTCTGTTAAATCAGGTGAATAGAACACTGTTGGAAAAGGACCAGCTTTAAGTAGCTCATTCCAAAGTTAGATTTCAGGATGGAGTTGTGGTGTCAGTCAGCAGTATTTCCAGAGTGATCTGGATTTCCAAAGGGTAAGTACACCTGTTGATGAGACAATTCTCAGGAACTGAAAAGTTATATCATCCTCATAAGTATGCTTATGTGGTATATAATCAGCAAATTCATGAAGAAAAAAATGTTCAACAGGTTTTAATGGCATGAATTTCAAAAGATCAACTGCAGTAATCTTTTTGAGCTAGTAGCCTACTTTGGCACACAAGCATCCTCCATGCAAATGAATTGGACTTCTAAAGCTGGGGCTTTTCCATGTCAAACTCAATGTCAACTGGAGAACCAACAGTTTGAAGACAAAAAATAACTGATCTTGGTTTCCCTTTTTCTCAGTCTGTAGTTCTTTGCATTGGGATAGATATTATATCATTATATAATTGCATAATTTGGGACTGAATACATATCGTAGCTTCTGCTGATATCAATCATGAGGCACAGGGGATATATAAAACCTGGTTTCCCTGTATCAATTGACATATGGTCTCAATACTATTGGAAAATTTTATAGAAATTGATAATTTTGATGAATGCTCTTATGATATGCTCTGTAGAACTGGGTGACAGATGTCATATTCTCATTTTACCATGGTTGTGGAAATAATTTTATTTTACTTTGTAGAGTAAGGCATGACACAAGAACTCCTACTTGAAAGAACTGATAAGAAAAAAATGAAATCACAGACATTAAGTATTTGGCATGTTTGTGGTTCACATAAGCAATTACAAGAAAAGAAGAATTTTGAACTTTGGAAATGCTTTATTAACTGATTTTTCTGTTCAGTATATCCTATCACAAATTTTGGTGTTCTTTAAAATTTTCTGTTTATGAAATTCAGGTTTCATGTGTATTCTGTACTCATTTTGGTATTTTAGCAGAGATGCTTTTGATTAAATTTCTTATGATGTGGTGCACTCTATGAGAAACATTTCATTGCTGCATTTCCATATTTGTACTTGTTTAAATTTTATTGCTTGTGTGTAGATACTCTGGTGTAAGGAAATTTTTCTTCATAAGTCATGTGCCAGAATATCCAATCTGCAAATGTGTAATCATCCCTCATTTGCAAGCAAAAAGAAAGAAGCAGAAATTTGCAAAGGCATTGATGTTCTTTCAAGATGAACTATTGTCAGTAATTACAGTTGCTTACAAATGACAACCCAATTCCTCTTACTGTATTTGAATGTATGATGAAGCTGAAGATATGTCCTGGAATTTTGTGAGAGACCATGAAGGATGGCAATTTCTTTTAGTGTCCTGTCACTGATGATGGTTTTCATCCCCAACACCCTTCTGCATTGAGTGCCCCCAAAATGTCCTTAACCTTCTCTTTCTCAATTTTCAGCTTTGAATCTGTGTACCATTCCTCTCTTCCAATTTGGTGCATGTTGAAAAATGGTATTATGCCATGGTAAACTTTGCTCTTCCTGCCACCAGCAGGCACTTTTTCAACCAGCAATTTGACTTAACTGGAGCATCATTGTGCCAGTGTCTGTTGCACTGTCCTGTAGTCAGTGTGTCCTACAGGGGCTGATAAAAGCAACCTTGGCATTATCAGAGTGGGCTTTTTGCCAGACATGCAATAGTCAGGTCAAGAGATTGAACCCTTATGTGAAATCAGTATGGCCAGATATTTCTGCACCTAAAAGTGGATTTAAGGACCTCAGGGAAACTCATACCAAGAGAATTTCTGAGTGCAGCCTAATTGTAAGTCATCATCAATAGAAGGTGGTGCCTGGCAGATGGAATGAGCACAGAATATCTCTCCTAGCTTGCTACCTCTTTCCTGGGATCCATCCTACATACTGAGTAATTTACTCCCTCCTCTCCTCATTGAAAATCATAGCATACATCCCCCTCCACTTAACAATCAAAATTCCCAGGTTCCAGTTGCCTCTTCATTGAGCATTCCAGGAAAGGTGATGTGTCCCACCAGAGTTGGTGTGATGTTTTCTAATTCAATCAATACCTAACACAACAAACTGCACTGAATTTTGCTGTATCCTGAGTTGTGAAGAGCCAACAGCCTGTGTGGGTCATAGAGCCATAGGTTAGGAAACAGCAAAATCTCAGATGAGCCCAGACCCAGATGAGTTGGTTAGGAGGGCAATGCTTCAGGAAAATGTGATAAACTCAGTGACCCAGATGCTCTCTCACACCCCTCTGTCACTCCCCGATTATCTAGACATGTCAGGGGAATAATTGCTTGGAGCAAGATTCTAGTTGCTAGGAGACCATGATGCCTGGTGTGCCAGGTGAGGACTTCACCACCTAGCCGGCCTGGAGAAAACTGGGCTGTTGTTCTTCAGCCAGGTCCGTTCAACTGAATGGAGCTGGTGAGATCAAAGGCCTGAGTTTCCCTGCCCTCACACTCCCTGACTACTCTGCTACTGGGAGATGATGTTAGAATCTCATTTATTGAAAAGAACAGACCCCTGAGGCTTGCTCCTTTCATCTTTCCTATTACAATCACAGCTAACTGGAGGCTTGATTAGAATCATGATATGAACTGGCCAGGACCAGATGACTTTCTGGTTGCCATGGCAACTGTGATGCCATCATATTCTCATTCCACCTTTCTGTGACATCAGGATGTAACTGCAGTGCAGCCAGTACTCAGGGAATTCAATCATGAAAACCCATGTGGCCCTAGGATCAGACACAACCCTGGGGAGAGAAGCAAAGTGCATTCCTTACTGGAGCCTGAGACCTCTGGGCCCTTCAAACCCAACATGTCTGATGCCAACCCCTTCCACACTGAATATTGTAGCTCTTCTCTCTTTTGATCATGGAACACTGGAAACCAAGTTAGGCAATTTTTTTTTTGAGAAGGATCATACCAGCTGAGAAAAAATTTGAATGGTTATAAATAAATGAGAGTTCAATGGATATGATGTTCTGCAACTAATTTTTCTTGAGAGGAATTGCTGAAGCATGATTACTGGAAGTTTGAAATTTGGATGAATTTTTCTTCCTTTTTAAATTTTTTCTGCCAGCAAATATTGTGCCTGGGATCACTGAACTATAAATCACCATTCCCATTTGCCTATTTATATTTACAGACAGTTTTTGACTAAGTTGCTTAGGCATTCCCTAATGTAGGAAAACAGGCTTTGTGCTTGAGAACCACCTTACTCAGGTGAGAAACCCATATCTGAGAAACTTGGCAGTATTCGGCACCTCCACTGGTCTATGCATTTTGCCCAGATATCTGCTAGTTAGAACGTTTCAACAAAAAGACCAGAGGAAATAGAATAAGTCAGAAAGGAATAAATAGACTGATTGCAATGGTTTGGAGTTCAGGTTTAAATAATCCCAACAATCACTTTTATACTAATGATATGAGCCCATAATATTTCCCACATGTGCCTGCATCTCCTTCAGTCCCAGGCTACCATGGAACACTGGGATAATTATCTGTTCAGTGTTCAGCTACAACCTTTTATAACTTTATATATGGTTAAATCATTCTGTCATGATACCCCTGGACTGGGTCTTGATATGCAACAAAATATTCTACAGAATTGTTCTCAAAAGTACAATTAAAAATTCTTTCAAAATTGTTTGGCTTTGTCTTGGGATGGTTTCCTGAAAACTATTTCAGACAGTTAAACTGGAACATAATCCATTCTCCTAATTTACAGAGATTGCAGATAATGACAAGCCTCCAGTTTCTCAACATTGAATCCTCTGTTAAATCAAGTGAATGGTATACGGTTTAAAAAGTAACAGTTTAAAGTGGAAGCTCATTCCTAGGATAGATTTTAGGATGGAGATGCAGTGGTAGTCAGAAGTATTTTCCCAGTTGCCTGGATTTCCTAAGAGTAGGCATTCTTGCAAATGACACCACTCTCAGGAACTGAAAGGTTTTATCATTCTTATGAACATGCTGATACATTATTTTTTCAGCAAGTTCTTGAAGAAAAAATTACTCACCACATTTTAATGACTTGAATTTCAACATGTGTACTTCAGTATTCTTCTTGAGATAGTAGCCCACATTGGCACACATGCATTCTCATTTCAAACAAAGGAGACTTCTACAGATGAGAGGTTTCCATGTCATCATCAATGTGAACTGGAAAAACAAGAAGTGAACGCAGCATAAAACTGCTCTTTGTCCCCCACTTTCTCTTTCTGTTTTCTTATTCATTGGGATAAATATTATATTATCAAATACTTGCATTATCTGGGGCTGAATGCATATCTTCAGCTGTTATCATTCAGGAGGCACAGGGGTATATAAAATCTGGTTTTCCTGTATCATTTGAGGTTCTGTCTAAATAGTAATGAAGGATTTTTATAGAAATGGTTAATTATACTGGCTATTCTTAAGATATACTGTGGAGAAGCGGGTGAAAGATGGGATGTTCTCATTTTTACTATGGTTGTGTGAATAATTTGGTTGTGCTTTCTAGGGTAACATGTGGCACAAGAACCCTTATGTCAAAGCACTGACATTGATACAGTAAAATCAGAGATATTAGGAATGTGGCATGTTTATGGTGAACATAAGAAATGACAAGAAAAATAAAAGGACTTTGAATTTTGGAAGCACTTTATTTACATGCTTTTCCTGCTCATTATGACCATTCAGAACTTTAGGTATTCATTAAAGTTTTCTGTTGATGAAATTCAGTTTACCCCTATATTTTGTCTTCATTTTCATATTTTAGCAGAAATGCATTTGTTTAAATTTCTGGTGATGTGGTGCACTGTTATGCCACCTGCAATTCCCCTCAGTGCTTGACAAGGAGTCCACTGAGTAATAAAGATGTTTGCAAAGTCTCATCTATTAGGAATTTGGGTTGTGGGCTTTCCTTCCTTGCTTGCTTAATATGTGTAGGTTTATTATTAATATTTATCTGTTTTCCCTGAAAACAGAGGTCTTAACAGAACCACAGTTAGAACATAAGAACCAGACTTCTAATGGAACAGTGATTTCAGATTTAGCCATTTGCTATGAAACTCTGAGTAACCAAGATTGCTATGAGAAAATACAAAAACAGATTCTAACTGCCGATCCCCTGTTGACTACTCTCAGCTGACCTGAAACACATAGGCAAATAATCTGAACCACATCAGGAATGATTAACAGGAACAGAAGAAATAAAGTGTTTCTCAATGTTAAGTTTGCACAGTATAAGATGATATCATATATTTCTTAGCTTAAAATGTCTAGCATTCATGAACTACAGCAGTAGTCACATGACTGATGCTTATTGAACCCTACTGAACTTGCTGTAACCTTTATGATTAGGTAAATATTAATACATCTTATTCTTTAGTTATAGGTTTTCACAAGTAAACAATTACTAGAATAATTAGAATACTTCATTGTCTAGTCTAGTAATGATTAAACAAAATATTTTTGTTTTTCTCCTTTTGACCTTTTCCTGTTCTGAAAAAACATGTGTAACTGCCTACCTTTTAATGTATAAAAATCTTGCTGGGAAAAATAAAATTTAGAACTTAGCATTCATTCCTTGGTTTTGTGTTGCTATGTTCTCACCGTGCCAATTCCTACTCCATCACCTGAGATCACCTGCTAGGGCTGGATCCCAGAAGTGCACTCTTTATTTTGAGTGACATAGTTCTGTACTACTTTTATAAATTTGAACTTGTTTAAATTTAAGTGCTTGAGTGTAGAAGCTGTAGCATAAGGCAACCTTTCCTCACAAGTCATTTACTGGAAAAGCAAAATCAACATATACGTAATCAGCTCTTCCTTGCAAGCAACAGGAAGGAACCAGAAGTTTGCAAGGGCATTGATGTCCTTTGAGAGCCGAAATGTTGTCAGAAGTTAATGTTCCTTACATATCTCTCAATTACTTCTTAATCTATTTGTAAATAGTATGAACCTGAAGAATATTTCTGTAATTTTTTGGGGAGATGATTAAGAATGACAGTTTCTTTAGTGTCTCTTCACTGATGATGGTTTTCATCTCCAATACCCTTCCATATTGAGTTCTGCAAAAATGTCCTTTATTCTTCCATTTTTGAATATTCACCTTTGAACCTGTGTAGCATTTCTCTCTTCCAGGCTGATGCATGTTCAAAATTTGTACTAAGTCATTTGAACTTATCCTCTTCCCACCATCATCAGGCACTTTTTTCATCCATCGATTTTACTTAATTGGATCATCATTGTGTCACAGTCTGTGACACTGTCCTATAGTCTGTATTCTACTAGTGATAGTAAAAGTAAATTTGACATTGTCACAGAGGGCCTTTTATCAAACAAGCATTAGTCCTATCAAGTGGTTGCACCCTTATGTGAAGATAGATGACCTGATACTTGATCTGCATTTAATAGTGAGTTGAAGGGCCCCTGGGAAACTCTTGCTAAGAGAATTTCTGACTCAAGCCTAGTTGTACGGCAGCAGCAAAGGAGGTGGTGCCTGGTGGGTGGAGTGATCACAGAACATCTCTCCTAGTTTGCTACACATTTCATGGCCTCCATCCCACATGCTTAGTGTTTCACTCATTTTTCCTTCTCACAGCATCCACACACATTCACTTAGAAATCAAACTACCCAGATTCCTTCTTTCTCCTCTTTGCACATTCCAGGAAAGGAGGGTTGTCCCCCAAAATTGGTGTGATATTTCCTAATTCTATCAGCAGCTAACACACTGAGATGCACTGAACACACCCTGCCCTGAGCCATTAACAGTCATCATCTTTGTGGCTGGTACCACCTTAGGACAGTTTCCTGACACAAAATCCTGAATGATGCCAGACCTGGAGAAGTGGTTTCAGAAGGCTATGCCAGAGAAAACTGATAAACTCAGTGACCCACAAGCCCTCCAGCACTCTTCCATCCCACACTGATCCACTAGACCTGTTGGGGAATAATTGATTGCAGCAGAATTATTAGAGAGGCCAGGTGGCAATTATGCCTGATTTGCCACCTGAGAACTGCACCCCATAGCTGGTCTGGAGGTAACTGTGGGCTGTTGTTCTTCAGCAGGTTCCCTTCTCTTGGATGGAGCTGGTTAGATCAGAGACCCTCAATACCATGTTTCCAACACTCCCTGGCTCCTTTGCTCCTGGGTGATAATGTTTGGATTGCATTTCTTTGAAAGAGGAGGCCTCTGGGGCTTTCTACCTTCATCTTCTCTCTTAAAATTTCAGCTGAGCTGATGCTTGTTTAGAATCTTGATCTGAAGCTACCAGGAACAGATCCCTCTCTGTTTGCCATGACACCTAGGATGTCATTGCACACTCCTTCCACATTTATGTGACAATAGAAGTTTTCTGCAGTGCAGCCAGGGTCTCAGGGAACACACTCATGGAAACCTATGTTACCAGATGTCCATGCACAACACCAGGGGAGAGAAACAAATTACGTTCCCCTAAGAAATTGGAACCTCTGCACCCTTCAAACCCAATATACCACATGCCAACCCCTTCCAATTTGAACACTTTAGCTCTTGTGTCCTTTGGTCTTCCTTTCCAGAAGCACTGGTAACCAAGTTTGGTATTTCATCAAATTGGATCACACATGGTTAGAAGGAATTTGAATGGAAATGAATGAAACTTCAATGGATATAATTTTCTTCAACTAATAAGACTAATCCATTTAAAAATTTGTACTTATTTAAATTTAAGTGCTGGAGTGCAGATTCTCTAGTTTAAGGAAACCTTTCATCATAGGTCATGGGACAGAAAAGCAACATCTGCATATGTGTTATCAGCTGTCCGCTGCAAGCAACCAGAAAGAGCCAGGAATTTGCAAGGACACTGATGTCCTTTGCAATTTGAACTAGTGTCAGTAATCATTGTTGCTTACAAATGATCTCACAATTACTTCTTACTCTATTTGTAAGTACTATGAAGTGGAAGAACTGTTTTGGAATTCTTTGGGAGACCATTAACAAAGAAAATATACTTCAGTGTGTCTTCACTGGATGATTGTATCCATCTCCAACACCCTTATATAGAGTGCCCCAATGATGTCCTTTACTCTTCTTTTTTATAATACTCAGCTTGGAACATGTGTACCATTCCTCTCTTCCAGCCTGATGCATGTTCAAAGTTGGTATTATACCATTAAGCAATGTGCTCTTCCCACCATCCTCAGATACATTTTTCATCTATTAATTTCACTTATTTGAAGCATAATTGTGCCAGTTTCTGTGTCACTGTTCTGTAGTCTGAATCCTACAGGGGCTGGTAAAAGAATACTTGGCATTGTCACATTGGGCCTTTGGCCTGATATGCATTATACATGTCAAGAGGATGAACCCTTTGGTGAAGACAGATTGACCAGATATTTGTGACTCTGAAAGTGAGTTGAAGGGCCCCTGGACAACTCATAAAAAGAGAATTTCTGAGTGAAGTCTAGTTGTAAGGAAGCAGCAATGAGTTGGAACCTGGAAGATGGAGTGAACACAGAACATCTCTCCTAGTTTTTGACCACTTTCCATGTCATACCACATGCTGAGTGATGTCTCCCATCTCTCCTCATTAGAAATCACAGCATCCACCCACCGCTACTTAGAAATCAAACTTTCTAGGGTCCAGCTCTCTACTTTTTGGTCATTCCTGGAAAGGAGTGTTGTCGCACCAGAATTGGTGTGCGTTTTCCCAATTCAATATTTACCAAACCCACAAACTTCACTGCATGCTTTCCTGTCCTGAGTTGTAAGAGCCAGCATATTGTGTGACTGGGAATGCCATAGGTCAGATTCCTGACTGAAAAATTAAGGATGAGCCCAGACCTAGAAGATTGGGTTTGGTGCACAATACCACATCAAACTTTGATAAAGCTGGGTGACCCACATGCCCTCCCACACCACTCCATCCCTCCCAGTTCCACTAGACCTGTTGGGGCATTATTGTTTGCAGCAGGATCAGGGTGGCCAGGTGACCATAAAATCTGGTGTGCCACTCAAAGACTGTGCCACCTAGCAGTCCTGGAGGATAATATGGACTGTTGTATTTCATCAGGGTTGATTCTCTTGAATGGAGCTTATTTTATCCAAGGCCAAAAGGGCAGTGCCCACAACACTCCCTGGTTACTCTGCTCCTGGTTAATGATGTTAGGATTGCATTTCTTGGAAAGAGCAGGTCCCTGGGGCTCACTCCCTTCATCTTCCCTCTTATAATTACACCTGAGCTGATGCTTGCTTAGAATATTTATTTGAAGCTGCCAGGTCCAAAAGCCACTCTGTTTGACATGGCAACTGTGATGTCATTGTTCTCTCATTGCACCTTTCTGTAACATCAGGAGGTATGTGCAGCACAGACAGGATCTTACAGAAGCCATACATGGAAACCCATGTTCTCCTAGGCCCAGATACAATCCCTGTGGAGATAAACAATTTGCAATCCCCTATTGGAGACAGAAACATCCATGGTCTTCAAACCCATCATTCTAGTTGCCTACCCCTTCCATTTTGAATATTGTAGCTCTTCCATCTTTTTGTCTGCCTTCCCAAAAGCACTGGAAACCAAGGTAGGCATTTCTTTGATAAGAATCACAGCAGTCTAGAAAGAATTTGTTTGGATATAAATGAATGAGCGTTCAATGGATATGATCATCTGCAACTGATCACACTGTAATAAACCTTGTGAGAAATTGCTGCCAATGTAATTATGGAAGTTTGAAAATTGGATGAGTTTGCTTACTTTTTCTTCTTTTTCTGCTTGAAAATATGTGCCATGGGTCACCATACCGTCCATCACCATTTCCCTTTGACTAATTATATTTTCAGATGACATCTGAATAAGTGGCTAAGGCATTGTCTAATGAAGAAAACCTGGTTTTCTCCTGGAGAAACACATTTCTGAACCTCCCCCATACCTGAGAAAATGGGTAACATCCAGTAACTTCAATAGGATGTGCATTTTGCCCAGATATAAGTGGGACAGAATATTTCAAAGGAAAAGGCCCAGGTAAATAGAAAAAGTCAGAAAGGAATGAATAGGTTTTGTGTAATGTCTTGGGGATCAGGTGTAAATGATACCCAAAATACATTTTATACTAACGACATGAGCACATAATATTTTGCACATGTGCCTGTCTCTACTACTACCCCAGGCAAATATGAATCACTGGGATAATTGTCTGCTTAGTGTTCAGCAACAAATGTTTTTGTTCTTATATAGGGTTAAATCTTTCTCTCAAGATACCCTCAAGAATGTGTCTTGAAATACAACTAAGGTTTCTTGCAGAATTGTTCTTGAAATTGCAATTAAAACTTTGTTTGAAATTGTTTGATTTTCCCTTGGGATGGTTTCCTGCAAATTATTTCAGAGAGTCAGACTGGAATAGGATATAGTTCCCTACTTTACTGAGCCTCTGCAGATATTACCAAGCCTCCAATCTTTCAACATTACCTCCTCTGTTAAATCAAGTGAATAGAACATTGTTGGAAAAGTACCAGTTTAAAATCCAAGCCCATTTCTATTACACATTTCAGGATGGAGCTCTGGTGGCATTCAGCATTGTTTCCCCAATGACCTGTATTTCCTAAGGCTTGGTATTCCTGCAGATGACACAACTATCAGGAACTGAAAGGTTAAAACATCCTCATCAACATTCTGATACATTATTTCATCAGCAAGTTTGAAGGAGAAATTGCTCATGACAATTTAATATTATGCAATTCAAAATGTCTAATGCACTAGTGTTCTTGAGGTAGTAGTCTACTTTGTCACAAACGCATCCTGCATTCAAATGAGGGAGACTTCCACAGCTGAGCATGTTTCAAGTCATCCTCAGTGTCATCATGAAAACCAAGTGGTGAAGACATCATAGAACTGATTTCAGTTCTCCACTTTCTCAGTCTGTTGCACTTTGCATTGTGACACTTAATGTATTATAAAATAATTTTATGATTTGGTGTTGAATGCGTATCTTATCTTCTGCTGACATCATTCAGAAGTCACAGGGTTTATATAAAATCTGAATTCCCTGTGCCATTTGATGTAGAGTCTCAATAATAATGAAGCATTTTTATGGAAATTGTTAATTTTGATAGATTGGTCCTGAAGATATGCTGTGCAAAACTTGGTGAATAATGTGTTCTCATCTTCACCATGTTTATGCAAGTAATTAGATTGTTCTTTGTCAGGTAATGAATGACAAGGACCCGTAATTGAAATAAGTGACATTGAAAGAATAAAATACCAACATATGATATGTGGCATAGTTGTGGTGGATATAAACAATTACATTTAAAAAAAGAATTTTTAATCTTGGAAATGCTTCATTACCTGCTTTTCCAGCTCATTACATCCTATCACAACTTTAGGTATTCTTCAAAATTTTCTGTTGATCAATTTCAGGTTTCCCTCTATTGTGTCTTTATTTTCATAGTTTAGCAGAGATTCTCTTGTTTAAATTTCTGATGATGTGGTGCACCTTTATTTTGAGAGCCATAGATCAGTGCTGAATTTCCAAATTTGTAATTTTTAAATATGAGAGCTTCGTGCTGATTCTCTGGTGAAAGAAAATATTTCCTCATCTGTCATGTTCCTGAAAAGCAAAATCTGCATATGCATCCTCAATTGTTTTTTAAAAGCAACAGAAAGGAGTCAGTAATTTGCAAGACCAATAGTGTCCTTGGCAAGTTCAATTATTGTCAGTAATTATTGTTGTTTACAAATAATCTCACAAATACTTTTTATTGTATTTGTAAGTATTATGATGCTGAATAAGTGTCCTGAACTTTTGGGGTGACCACTAACAATGACAATTTCTTTTAGAGTCTCTGCTCTGATGATATTCATCTCCAATACCCTTCTGCACTAAGTGCACCAAAAATGTCCTTTACTCTTCATTTTCTGAATATTCACCTTTACTCATGTTTACCATTCCATTCTTCCAGCTTGATGCATGTTCAAAAATGGTATTATGCCACTTTAAAAAGTGCTCTTTCTGCCACTTTCATGTGCTTTTTTAATCCAGCAATTTAACTTAATTGGAACATCATTGTGCCAGTGTCTATGACACTGTCTGTTAGTCTATATCTTACAGGGAATGGTAAATGTAACCTTGGTAATGTCAGAGTGTCTTTTGCCAGACATGTATTAGTTGTGTCAAGAGGATGAACCGTTCTGTTTAAAGAGATTGGTCAGATATTTCTGCATCTAAAACTGCATTGAAAGGTCCTGGGAATCTCTTACCAACAAAATTCTGAATGCAGACTAATTGTAAGGCAGCAGCAATGGATATGGGAACTCTCAGGTGGAGTGAGAATAGAACATCTCCCCTAGCTTGCTACCTCTTTCCTGGCCTTTGTCCCACATGCTGAGTGATTGACTCCCTCCTCTCCTCATTATAAATTACAGATCTAGCCACCTCCACCTAGAAATTTAAATTCTCAGGTTTCAGCTCTCTCCTTTTGGGCATTCTGAGAAAAGAGAGGTGTGCCACCAGAGGTGATGTGATGTTTCCCAATTAAATCATACCTAACATACCAAACTCCACTGCATACTGCCCTTCCACAAGGTATCCACTGCCAAAATCCGTGTGGCTAGCAGCACCACAGGTCATGTTTCTGACTTGGTAAAATCCCAGATGAGTCCAGATCTGAAAAACCGGGTTTGGATTGCAATACTACAGGGGACTATGAAAAGCTAGATGACCCACATGCCCTCCTGCCTCCCTTTGTCCTTCCCTGGTTCACTACGTATTGGGGGGAATTTATCATTGGAGCTGGATTGGGATAGTCAGGGGTCCATGATACGTGGTGAAGCCAAAATAGAATATGGCAACCTACTGGTCCTGGAGAATACTGCAGGCTGTCATTCTCCAGAGGGATCCCTTCTCTTGGATTGAGCTGGCTAGATCAAAGGCCCACTGGGAAAATACCCTAACACACCATGTTTCATCTGCTCCTGGGTGACAATGATACAATACCATTTCTTGAAAACAACAGATGCCTGGGACTCACTTCCCTACTCTTCCCTCTAACAATCACAGCAGTGTTGGGGATTTTATGAAGATTCATCTGAATTGGTCAGGATTAGAAGCCTCTCTGACTGTCATGGCAACCTTGATGGCATCAGGATCTCATTCCACACTTCTATGACATAAGGAGGTATCTCCAGAGAAGCCAGGATCTCAGTGAAGCCAGTCATGAAAACCCATGTTGCCCAAAACCCAGACACAACCGCTGGGGGAGAAACAAAGTGCATTTCCCTACTGGAGCCTTGAACCTCAGTGCCCAAAAAACCCAACATACCAGATGCCAAACCCTTCCACTTTGATTATTTTAGCCCTTTCCTCTTTTGCTCTACATTCACCAGAGCACTGGTGACCAATTTAGGCATTACTTTAAGGATCACACCAGGGTAGAAGGAATATGAATGGAAGTAAATAAGTGAGAGTTCAATGGATATGATTTTCTTCAAGTAATCACAGTGGAATGATTCTTGAGAGAAATTTCTGACAGCATAACATCCACAAGATTTAAAATTAGATAAGGTTTTCATTATATTTTATGTTTTCTGCTGGCATATATTGTGCCCCAGATCACTGACACATCATCTCATCCCTTTGCCTATTTATATTTACATTATGAGTCTGTGTGAATTTCTTAGGCATTCCCTCATTTAGACAAACTCCTTTCTCTTGAGAACCACCTTCACCAACCACCCCAGATGTGAAAAAATTGCAAGATCCAGCACCTCAACTTGTCTGTGAATTTGCTCAGATATCTGCTGGATAGGATATTTCAAAAGAAAGGCCATAAGAGATAGAAAAAGTCAGAATGTAATGGATATAATGTGATTGTAAAGACTTGGGGTTCCTGGTGTATATCATCTCAAAATCCCTTTTATAACAAAATGATCACATAATGTTTCCATATGTGCCTGTCTCTCCTTGTGCCATGGGCCACTGTGGATCACTGAGATAAGTGTCTGCTCAAGGTTCAGATATAACTGTTTTCCTCATTATGTGGGGTTAAATCATTCTCTCATGATATCCCCCAGACTGGGGCTCTTCATATGCCACTGGGGTTTCTTGAAATATTGTTCTCAAAATGAAATTAAAAATTTGTTAAAAATTGTTTGACTTTGACTTATCATGGTTTTCCTAAAAATCATTTCACAGTGACAGACCAGGAAAGTTTCCAATCATATACTATACAGAACTTCTGCAGATAATGCTAAGACTCCAATTTCTTAGCATTTTGTTCTATGTTAAATCAAGTGAATAAAACTTTGTTTAAAAGAACCAGTTTGAAATGGAAGCTCATTCCTATGAATGATTTCAGGATGGACCTCCTGCGGAAGTCAGCATTGTTTCCTCCATCAACTGGATTTCTAAAAGTTGTTGTTCCTGTAGATGAGACCACTCAAAAAATCTGATAGGTTATATCATTCTCATGAACATGCTGATACAGTATTTAATCAGGAAGCCATTGAAGAAGATATTTTCACCATGTTATAATGGCATATAATTCAAAATGCAAACAACAGTAGTCTTCAAGGTAGTACTCTACTTTGGCACATATGAAACCTCCATGCAAATGAAGGAGACTTCAAAAGCTTAGTGTTTGTCAAGTCAAAATCAATATCTCTAGGAAAACCAACAGGCGAAGACAACATAGAAGTGATCATGATACTCCATATTCTCAATCTGCTGGGCTTTGCATTGGATAGGTATTGTATTAGTAAGAATTGTGTATTTTGGGACTGGATTCATATTGAAACTTCTGCTGATATAATTCAGGAGACCCAGGGTCTGTATAAAACATGGTTTCCCTCTATCATATGAAATACAGTCTCAGTACTAGTGTTGCATTTTTATAGAAATTTTTAATTTTGTTTATTTTCCCTAAGATGTGCTGTGTAGAACTTGGTGAAGGATGTGGTGTTCTCATATATACCATGGTTGTGGGAATAATTTGATTGTTCTTTGTAAGGTAACAGATGACACAAGAACCCCTATTTGAAATAACTGGCATTGAAAGATTGAAATCAGACACAACAGATATGTGGTATGTTTGTGGTGGATATAAGAAATTACCAAAAAGAAATGGCATGATGGGTGTGGGCATGGTAGCTCTGACCTTTAATGATAACATGGAGTCACCCAATTCTCTTTAATTTATAACATACATATAAAAGAGGGTCAAGACTAGGAGCAGCTGCTTCCGTGATGAACATGATAGGGTGGAGTTAGGGTAGCCATTTTCTTAGGGAGAATATTCCAGAGGGAGACAGGAATCCTCTCCTTTGTAGTGCTACATGCTTCCCAGCAGTTCCTAGAAGCCAGGCATCTGTGTCCCATGGCTCAACCCCCAATTCTGTTAAATAAGGATAACTTTCCACAATATTCAAAATATCAGTGGCAGATAGGGATGATGTGGAGCCTTTGGAAGGCCCCCACATTTGATTCACAGATGATGTATTTGAGATATTGTATTAAGGCCCTGCCATCAACTTCACACAACAACTTTCCCTTTGAAAAAGAGGTCTTGGCCTGCTACTGAAATTGAGTGGAATGAGACAGGTTGACTTTGGACCACCAGGTTACTATTCAACCAAAAGTGCCCATTATATACTGGGTGTTCTGACTTACAAAACCATAAATTTGAACATTTGCAACAGTATCCATCTTCAAGTGAAATTGGTAAATATATGATATCAGGCATGGGCAGAATCTGAAGGTGTAAGTAATTTGCATGAAGTGCCTCAAATGCCCATGGTTTTTAAGCCATCTGCAGTAATTTCTGTTCCTCAGAATGAACCTATGGCTTCATGAGATGTACCTTATGACCAATTAACAGAGGAAGAGTAGACTAGGGTCTGTTTCATGCATTGTCGGGGTACCCCCAGCCCTTCGGCATGGCCAAGATGGCACCTGGCAAGGTGCCAAGGAAGTGCTGAGAACAAAACCAGGTACCTCCAGCAGACTAATTCTCTCTGCCAACAAGTGGCGTTATTTGAGGAAGTTAATGTGATTGGTCATGGGTCCTCGTGGACACTGCATGATTGCTATATGCACGCTATTATGCTCCATTACTGTCCATGCTTTCCCCTCGTGATCTATAAGCTGATTGGTTGTTGTATGTAATGTAAGGCGCTTGCAAGAGCGGCCGCCGCCGGCCAGCCAGAAGAAGCAGACTGCAGAAAATAAAGAACTTGCCCCGATCCGGTTTCGTGTTTCTCTGTGGGCAGGGGATGCGATAAATGGTGCCGAATCAAGACCGGGAACGAGAAAAAATATAAGGGTAAGTTCACATAAGTTCTTAAATCAAGACAAAAATTAGTCCGAGAGTACAAAAGGTGAGATGTCTCGAGGTTCGCGGAGCCACGACAATTTATCACAAAAGGATCCCCGTAGGAGGGACGAGTCATAACAAAAGGATCCCCGTGGGAGGGACAATTCATCACAAAAGGATCCCCATAGGAGGGACGAGTGAAGTGGCCAGATACAGATTTATACAGTGGTACCAAACAGTGTATGTGTGTGCGTGCGTGAGAGAGTGTGTGTGTGCGTGCGCTTGTCTTTTTGTTTGTGTGTTTAAACTAGTAAACTACCTCGTAGTACTGTAAAACTTAATCATGGGAACGGATCTGTCTAAGATTAGAATGCAGCGGCCTCTTAGAGAACTCTTAAAAAATCACGGAACACCATTGAAGTCAAACACGGCCTTAAAGTTTCTTGATACTGTAGAGAAAGTCTCTCTGTGGTTTTTAGACGAGGGATTATTAAATCTTCCTCAGTGGGAACAGCTAGGAGAGGATTTGCGCGACGCGGAGAGACGCGAGCCTTTGCCAATGGGAACACTGGCAATATGGTCGCTTGTTAAATCTTGTTTGATGCAGCAAGGTAAATCAAAAAACCCTTTTAGGGATTTAAAGGGGCCTTTAGAAGAAGGAAGTCAGATCTTAGAAGAAATTAAAGAGGAACGATCATGTTCTCAGAATTCAGAAAGAGAAAATTATACGGAAAGAGAAAGTTCTGAAGAAGAACTTACTGGGGAGGAGCTTGAAGAAGCTATGGGAAAGTTAAGCGTGCAACCTGAGCGCCATCTAGCGTCTAAACGGCTTAGTACACCTATTGCCCCCAGTGCATCGCCTATGGAGTTTAAGGAAAAGGAAAACCACAGCATAGAGGGTGGGCCTCCTTACAGAATGCTACATATCCGGTATTTGAGGATGCCCAGAATCAAAGGTTTCATCAGCTGTTAGATTTTAAAATGGTTAAACAGCTAAAAGAAGCAGTGAGCACTTATGGGCCTCAATCGGCTTTTACAGTCTCACTGGTAGAGACCATGATGTCCTTAAATATGCTACCTTTGGATTGGACTAATTTAGCTAGAGCAACCTTGTCAGGGGGACAGTATCTTATGTGGAAAACAGCTTGGCAGGAAATTTCAATGGACACTGCAAGGCGCAATGCAACTTCAGGGAATCCGCAGGTAGACAGAGACATGTTGATGGGAACAGGGCCTTATGAGGGAGTCCAGGCACAGATTAATTATCATCCTGCAGTGTATGCTCAAATTGCTGTGGCTGCTATTAAAGCATGGAAAACCCTACAAGGGTCAGGAGATTTACAAGGACAGTTGTCAAAAGTTACCCAGGGAAGTAATGAGCCCTATGCAGACTTTGTTGATAGATTAATTCAAACAGCTTCCAGAATTTTTGGAGATGCTGATCAAGCAATGCCATTAATAAAACAGTTAGCCTATGAACAAGCCAATAAATGGTGCAAAGATGCCATCAGGCCATGGAGAAATAAAGACTTGACTACTTATTTAAGAGTCTGCAAAGACATTAATGAGGCCTCTGGAAATAGTGCTGCATTTATTGCTGCACTCGATAGACAAACCTCTGTTCTTGCCACAGCATTAGCACAAAGAGGAGGGAGTAAAAAAGGAGGACCTCTTGGTTCCTGCTTCACATGTGGACAAATGGGACACTTGAGAGCATGTTGCCCTTCCAGGAACAATGGCCAAGAAAAGGGGCCCAAGTTATGTCCTCGGTGTAAAAGAGGAAATCATTGGCTTAGTGAATGTTATTCTGTTAGGGACAAAGAAGGGAATCTTTTACCAACTAACCCCAAGTTACAAAAAAACGGGGTGAGGGGCCCACCCCGGGGCCCACAACAAATATACGTGGTGATTCAACAAGTGCCACGACAGTGGTATCCTCCAACCGAGAAGGGAATGAAGCTCAGGAAAGAAGAGCCACCTCAGGAAGTGCAGGATTGGACATCTGTGCCACCTCCAGACTCGTATTAACCCCTGATATGGGTGTACAAATGGTAGACACAGATTGGGAAGGAAATATTCCGGCAAATTCAGTAGGATTGCTTCTAGGCAGAAGTTCTTCTACCTTAAGAGGTCTTATAGTCCACCCAGGAGTAGTTGATCCTGATTTTCAAGGACAAGTTAGGGCTATGGTTTCTTCACCCAAAGGAATCACAGTCATTTCTCCAGGAGATAGGATAGCACAAATGTTAATTTTACCTAGTCAGCATTCCTTGTGGCCTAGTAAGAAGACAATAAGGGGAGATAACGGATTTGGGTCTACAGGAGGACCCTGGGCTAATTTTACTATGGACCTCCAAGATAGGCCCATAATGCAGTTAATAGTGGGACATAAACCTTTTATAGGATTACTGGACACAGGAGCTGATAAAAGTATAATAAGTGAAGCAGTTTGGCCCAAAGGTTGGCCTGTAGTTACAGCTAATCAAAATTTACAAGGTTTGGGTGTGGCTCAATCACCTAACCAGAGTGCTGCTTCGCTGTCCTGGAGGGATAATGAGGGCCATTCAGGGATTTTTCAACCATATATTTGTAAAATACCTATTTCCTTATGGGGGAGAGATGTCTTAACTCAAATGAATGCTAAATTAACAACAAATATTAATTCTAAACCTGTGACACATATGATGAAAAAGATGCAATATACAGAAAATCAAGGGTTAGGTCGAGAACAACAGGGATCACTACAACCCTTGCCCTTACCTCCTCCAAAAAATGATTTCAGAGGGCTGGGTTTTATGTAGGGGCCACTGTTATTACACCAATTCCAATAGTTTGGAAAAATGATGAGCCACAATGGATTCAACAGTGGCCCCTTACTGCAGTAAAGTTAGAAGCGGCTCATAAATTAGTACAAGAACAAGTACAGGCAGGACATTTACAACCTTCTACTTCTCCCTGGAATACTCCTATCTTTGTCATTAAGAAAAAGTCTGGAAAGTGGAGACTATTACATGATTTAAGGGCCATCAATGCACAGATGTTCCCTATGGGTCCTATACAACGGGGATTGCCTTTAGTTACAGCTTTACCTAAAAATTGGCCCACTGTTATTTTAGATTTAAAAGATTGTTTTTTCTCAATCCCATTACATAGAAGGGATTGTTGGCGGTTTGCTTTTACCTTACCTTCTCTCAATCATGCACAGCCTGACCAAAGATTTGAGTGGACTGTGTTGCCTCAAGGCATGACTAATAGTCCCACGTTATGCCAAATATATGTAGATAAAGCCTTAAAACCTACAAGAGACAATTTTCCAGATTTGTTGATTTATCATTATATGGATGATATCCTTATCTGCCACAAAAACAGAAAATTCTTGGAAAAGGCTTTACAATTTTTAATTTCCACTCTACAACAATATGGCTTAAACATTTCTCCAGAAAAGCTACAAATGGGAGAAACTCAAGAATATCTAGGTACTAAGCTTACAGCTACTATGGTAAAGCCTTTAAAATTAACCATTAGAACTGATAAGCTTAAAACTCTAAATGATTTTCAAAAACTCCTTGGAGATATAAATTGGATTAGGCCATATTTAAAGATTACCACAGGAGAGCTGAAACCTCTATTTAATATACTTAAAGGAGACCCTAATCTCCATTCTCCGAGAGTCCTTACTTCGGAAGCACAAAATGTTCTCACGTTGGTAGAACAGAGATTGCAATCAGATTATACAGAAAGATGTGATCCATCCCAACCTCTAATGTTGATTATTATCCCAGAACAACATAGCCCATATGGAATTCTATGGCAAGGAGGACCTTTACAGAGTATCAATCTCCCAGCATCGCCCACAAAACAGTTACAAACATTTCCTAAGGCAATAGCTCAGTTGATATATAAAGGGTTAGAGGCCTGTATTACCATATTTGGAAGTCACCCTAAGGTCATTATTATTCCTTATACTAAACTACAAATGCAGTGGTTGATTCAGCATGATGATGATTGGGCTATTTTATATTGCTCAACCACAACAACATTTGATAATCATTATCCTAAACATCCATGGATACAGTTTTGTAAAAATACTCCAATTATATTTCCAAAAATTACAAGGACGCAACCTTTGCGTCATTGTCAAACAATATTTACTGATGGATCTAAAAATGGAGTGGGAGCAGTAATATTGGAGATAAAACTGAAACCATCATTCTCCCTTCCTCATCTGCCCAAGTAGTGGAGCTTGCTGCAGTAGTCTTAGCTTTTAATATGAAGGATCAACCTTTTAATCTGTTATCTGACAGTTATTATATAGTACAATCAATACCTTGTTTAGAAACTGTGCCTTATATTCCCGATGGATCCACAGTTGCTCCTTACTTTCGAACCTTGCGTGCCCTAATTTTAGACCGCAAATACCCTTTTTATGTAGGACATATTAGAGCTCATTCTGGCCTACCAGGATCACTTGCCAAAGCAAATGCTAAGGCTGATGAAGCCACAAAAACCATCTTTGCTTTTACACTATTTGAACAAGCTAAGATGTTTCATTCACAATTTCATGTTAATTCTACTACTCTTAGAAGAAAGTTTAATATTTCTAAAGATGTTGCTAGACTAATTGTTAAAACATGTCAACATTGTGCCACCCTATTGCCAGTACAGTCTGTTGGAGTAAATCCCAGAGGACTGTTACCTAATCATATTTGGCAAATGGATGTAACTCATATTCCTGAATTCGGTACTGTAAAGTATGTACATGTTTCAGTAGACACCGCTTCAGGAGTAATCATGGCCTCAGCTCACACTGGTGAAAAGGTTAAAGATGTTATACAACATTGTTTACAAACATTTGCAGCCTGGGGCGTTCCAAAAATCATCAAAACTGATAATGGGCCAGCTTACACATCTAAAAGTTTTCTTCTATTTACAAAAAATTTTGGTATACAGCTCATCACAGGAATTCCTTATAATCCTCAAGGACAAGGAATAGTGGAATGCACTCATTTAACATTAAAAAATTGTTTAATAAAACAAAAAGGGGGAATAGGTGCTGACTTTAAAGCACCTAAAGATAAACTAAATTTAGTACTCTTTATTTTAAATTTTTTAAATGTGGACAAAAATGGAAGCACGGCTGCAGAGAGACATGCTAATCCCACAAGTACTCAAATGTGGGTAAAGTGGAAAGATATTCTCACAGGTACATGGAAAGGTCCAGATCCAGTTCTTCGGTGGGTCCGAGGGTCTGTTTGTGTCTTCCCACAGGATCAGCAAACACCAATTTGGATACCTGAAAGGTTGACCAGACTGGTGCATCAAAGTAACGATGAAGAACATCGTGCTGATAAGCGCCCTGCTAATGATGATGTTGACACTGGTGAAGACACTGAGAATTATGGGCGATAGTTAAAGCCTGGCCATATCCTTTACCGTTAACTAATACTTCCTCTTTACTTCCTCCGTTGTTCACCACCAAGATGCCTACAGGATTACCCACCACGTCTTTTGATCCAGATACTCATCTATATAATTTTTCCACTTTCTCCCTCCCTGGAACCTTGTGCTTTGATATACCTGAAGATAATGCTATTAGTGGTAATGACTTTAACCCTTGTATTGTTCTCCAAAAGCAGGTACAGGGTTTCTTTACATCCAGGGATTCTCCTGATGATCTACCCCAAGGCTTCAGTTCGCTTGGTGGTCACATTGTTAATGGTACATACATAACCGTATCAGTGGAAGGATGGGAAGGGGCAGCCACTTTGATTACAGGACTTATACCTCACAGATTACCATTGCCCACTAATGGATTTAAAACTCCCAGACTTTTTCCTCCATGTAATCCAAAATTTTCCACACTTCCTACCTGGACAGGTTGTCAAAATGCTGAACAAGCAGCTCCAGTTCAACATGGATTTTTCTTCACACCAAATTTTACTTCTCAGCGTACCACTGATGACTTTGATGATCATGACGGCAAATTTGGCGGAAGGCGCACTAATCCTTTTGATAATTGGTTGCTATTTACCTCGGCTTCAGGATATACTAACTTACAACCTTTTTTTGCTCTTAAAGGAGGATCTTTCAGACAATGTGAATGGACTTCTAGGAAGTGGACTGGAATTGACAAGAGTGGAGCCAGGACTACTACTAATTGTACTCAAAATCTTTCATTCTTGTCCACCCCAGTCTGTGTGTTCCCTCCTTTTATGTTTTTACTAACTAACGCTAACAGCACAAACCTCAATTGCTCTCAATCTAGATGCTACCTTTCTCAATGTTGGAATGCTACCAATTTATCCCGAGCGGTCATCATGCGAATTCCCTACTTTCCTGCCTATGCCAGTTTCTGTTACAGATGATGAATTGCCAGTATTGCTTTCCAGAAATAAGAGGGATTTTGGAATCACCATAGCAGTCATTACCACCATAGTTGCATCAGCAGCAGCAGCCGCCGCAGCAGCTGTAGCCTTGACGACATCAGTACAGTCAGCAACTAAGCTTAATGAAGTGGTCCAGCAGACAGCTACTGCTCTGTCTACTCAACAAACAGTGGATCAACACCTAAAAGCAGGACTACTTTTGGTGAACCAGCGTGTGGACTTACTTCAAGAACAGATGGACCTTTTACAAGAACTGTTAAACGTGGGGTGTATTTATCATCTGCCGGGACTGTGCGTCACACCTATAGCTTATCATAATCTTAGTTATGCAGCAAATTTGTCTAAAATCATATCTACTCAGCTACGTGCCAATTGGTCTTATAAATTTGATAATCTTACTGTCATTCTTAGATCACAAATTGTTAGCCTTAATTCTACTAGAGTTAATGTAGCCCCTATATCTGAAATGCAAAATTGGTTATCCTCTTCCTTCAGTTTTGTAAAGCAATGGGCAGGAATGGGAGCATTGTGTGTGCTAATGATTATTGCAATTATCTTCCTCACACGTTTTATCATGCATATACGCCAAGTTCATGCCAGAGATTGCATCATTTTCCATCAAGCCATGATGGCCTTAGAGGCTGGCAGCTCTCCTCAAGTCTGGCTGAGCATGCTGGATCGGTAGTCAATGACGGGTAAGGAAGAAGGTAACCTCGTACCGACCTAAGACAGGAGCTGTAGCATGCTCTGCAGTTATCCGATGACGGGTAAGGACGATGGTTGACCACTCCGCCTAAGACAGGCACGATCCCGAGCCAGCATTCTTTTAATAAATAAAAAAGGGGGAGCTGTCGGGGTACCCCCAGCCCTTCAGTGTGGCCAAGATGGCACCTGGCAAGGTGCCAAGGAAGTGCTGAGAACAAAACCAGGTACCTCCAGCAGACTAATTCTCTCTGCCAACAAGTGGCGTTATTTGAGGAAGTTAATGTGATTGGTCATGGGTCCTCTTGGACACTGCATGATTGCTATATGCACGCTATTATGCTCCATTACTGTCCATGCTTTCCCCTCGTGATCTATAAGCTGATTGGTTGTTGTATGTAATGTAAGGCGCTTGCAAGAGTGGCCGCCGCCGGCCAGCCAGAAGAAGCAGACTGCAGAAAATAAAGAACTTGCCCCGATCCGGTTTCGTGTTTCTCTGCGGGCAGGGGACACAATAATGCATGGTTCTGCACCTGGAATTGGACAGCTGTAGCACTCCTGCCCATTTCTAGAAAAAAAGCATGAAGGACAGTGGTGAACAGAAATCCTCACAATGGGCAGAACCTAGGGCAGTATATCTTGTGCATTTTGCTGGAAGGATAAATGGTCAAATGCATGACTATACACAAATTATGGGCTGTAGCCAATGGTTTGCCTAGATGGTCAGGGATCTGGAAAGAATATCATTGTCAAATTGGTGACAAGAACATTTGGAAAGAGGTATGTGGACAGACCTCTCTGAATGGGCAATGGATTCAAAGATATTTGTTTCTCATGTGAACGCTAAACAAAAGCTGAATCTGCAGAGAATAATTTTAATAATCAGGTTGATAAGATGACTGGATTTGTGGATAGCAGTCAGCCACTTTTCCCAGACACCCCTGACTTTGACCAGTGGGCTCATGAACCATATAGTTATAGTGGCAGGGCTAGCAGTTATTCATAGGTTTAGCAGCATGAACTTCCATTCACCAAAACTGATTTGGCTACAGCCACTGCTGAATGCCCAATTTGCCAGTAGCAGAGACCAACAATAAGCCCACATATATCATCATTCCCCAGGGAAATCAGCAAGCAACCAGGTGGCATGTTGATTTTATTGGACCACACCATGATGGAAATGGCAGCAGTTTGTTGTAACTGGAATGTCACTTTTTTAGGGTATGGATTTGACTTCACTGCATGTAGTCCTTCAGCCAAAATGATCATCCATGTACTTACAAAATGCCTGATCCAGTGTCATGTTATTTCACGCAGCAATGTTTCAGACCAAGGATCTCACTTCACAGAAAAATAGTGGGAAATGGGCTCATGACAATGGGATTCACTGGTCTTACCATGTTTCCCATCATCCTGAAGGACCTGGTTCGATAGAATGATGGAAGAGTTTCTTGAAGATGCAGTTAGAGTGCCAGCTAGGTGGCAATACCTTTCAGGGCTGATGCAATGTTCTTCCAAAGACTTTCTATACTCTGAATCAGCAACACTACATGGGTACTCTCTTTTCTATTGCTAGAATTCATGGGTCCAGGAATCAAGGCCTGGAAATAGAAATGTTACTGCTCACCATTACCCATAGTAAATCACTGGGAAGGTTTTTGTTTCCTGTCCATTCAACCTTACACTCTACAGGCCTAGAAGTCTTAGTTCCACAAGGAGGAATGCTTCAGCCAGGAGATACAGCAATAATTTTTTTACGGGAAGTCAGGTTTTCCCCTGGCCACTTTGGGCTCCTCATGCCTCTGAGTCAACAGGCTACAAACAGAGTTATGGTACTTCCAGGGGTGATTGACCCAGATTACCAAGGGCACATTGAACTGTTTCTCCACAATGGTGTTAAAGAGACATACTCATGGAGTGCAGGACGTCCTTTGGGGCTTCTCTTGATGTTTCCCTATCCTGTTGTAAGGTCAATGGGAAACTAAAGCAACCCAATCCAAGCAAGACAACAAATGTCTCAATCCCCAGTCAAGACCTGCTGGGTGCTTTCTGAAAGTAGAGGAAAAAAGAATGGGTATTAGAAAAAGATAATCATGAATACCAACTACAGCAAAGTGACCAGATATAAAAATGAGGATTGTAATTGCCATAGATTTATCTTCCCTATTCCATTAAGAATATGCTGATACATATACATACATTAAGAGAAAATATTTGTTATGCTCCTATTATTCATCATGTAATATATTATTGATTGACATAACATCAGTAATATTTCTGTTTTTTCTTCTATTCTTGAGAGAGAACTAGTATGTTTTTAGTTGTAAGACAGTTATGTTAGGTGGAATTATGAACTGTTAATGTGTGATTTGGAGATGAAATGTGATATAATGTTTCATGTTTGTGCATCAAGTTGACAAGGGGCAGACTTGTAATGGTTAATTTGAATTGTCAACTTGATTGGATTAAGTGATGACAATGACAAAGAAGCTTCTGTTAGTGTCAATGAGGGCATGTTTAGAAATAATTAGAATGTAGAATAAAAACTGAAGTGGAACCCCTCCCAAATTGTGGGCAGCAACACACAATATGATTGACTAAAAGCTGTAAAAATTAGGAGCAGATACCAATGCAATCTCAGTTCTTCTTGAATGGATTCTTGATGCTGTTTGATTGTCTGAAGATATTGGACTCTCACTTTTTCACTCTTCCAAAGTAGATTCTGCCAGTGATTCTGCAGGTATTTTCCAGAAACCTTGGTCTTGGACTAGGGTAGCACTGCTGAACTTTCTTGTTCTTGGGCTTCTATATCTTGGAATATGCAGCTACTTGTTCTTCCAACTCTCCAACTGCAGACCACCATTGTGGACTATCCAGTTTCTGATCATGTAAGTTAATCTAAAAATTTCCCTTTTTATAATCATACTTTTTGTTGATTATTTTTCTCCAGATAACCCTATTCCAAGCAGTTCTCAATACTTTGAGGGAAAATATATTATGATGCATGTATCACACAGCCCCCCCTGATTTTGTTAATAGGAAAATTGCACAATTTCTAACAGGACTGTTTCCTTGATTCTGATAATAAAGGAAGTTTTAACCATGAGTGTCCCTCAGTCTTTACTATCTTCTCTAACAAATGAAAGTTCTGAATTTATTGAACATTTCTATTTTTCATGTGTGATATGTTTTTCCAATCAGTTCTCTTGTCCTTTTCTTCTCACAAGATGTGTTTTCTTCAAATGTGACCTATTTCAGAAATTAACATTAGATCCCTGTGATTTACACATCCTTACACATATAACATCCAGTCTAGGGGCAGGTTGATTTCTCCAGCGTGTAAAGTACAATATTAGCACTGGGTATGAGAGGTCATCCAGGTACCAAATTGTCAACTTCAACCCATAGATCCTTATTTGAGGAGTATTTCTCAGATCAGCCTAATCATGGTAAAACTTGTGTTCTGACCCTGATCACCTAGAAACATGTTGTGCCAGGCAGGATCACAATGGGGAACATTTGGAAGGGATGTGCTTAAGGATTTCTCTTCCCTCATCCTATGAAGAGATCCCATTGCTAAGAATGCTTTCTAACAATAATTGTACAATAGTATACACATTGCTATAGACATTTCTTCATAATAGTTACCATAAAATATTTACAGAATTTTAATCATATATACATGATTCACTTTGTTTAGTGATTTGCATTTTAAAATTGGAGATAGCAGGATGACAAAAGTATATTTTTCTGTATTTTTTTCCTGGCATTACTAAGAGTAAGATGAGTTGTGCTTAGGTTACATCAAATTGTGTTCCTTTCTTTTATTCACACTATTGGGAGAGAGTCTAAATTTTCCTGCTAATAATTCAGAATCTCACTTTCAGAAAACAATTTTTCAATTATTATAAGGCAATGAACAAAGAAATCCATAAATTCCTAAATATTATTGTTAATTCATGGTACTGTACACTCCTGCATTTTATTACTCCTGTTTGTAGAAATGAAGAATTCACAGCCATACTGAAATTACATCTTCCAATGGCTTTGAGTCACAGGTGATTGAAAATATCATCAATGAGAGTTAGAATGCTTTGCTTTGGTAAGGCTCAAATGTGTCAAATTAATTAAAGCAGATCCTGTATGCAACTCACATAAATAATGTGATAGAATGCATTTTTTTGGTCTTGTTTCATAATACAGTATTTTTGTGTAGAGAAAAACTTAAAATCTTTCTTGTCTGTTTTAGTACAAGAGATTGAACCCAGGAGAATTACCACTAAGTCTTTTTTTCCCTAATTTTGTGATAGTGTCTCACAAAGTTGTTTAGTACCTTGCTAAGTTATTGAAGCTGGTTTTCAACTTGCAATCCTCCTGTCTCGGACTCTTGAGTCAGTGCAATACAGGCATTTCCCACTGCATCTGGTCTAGTAAAATTATTTAAAGTTATTATTCTATGCTGATATGTGTCCATTTAATCTTATACTATAACTATATCCATATTTGATTTCTGTGACATAAATTTATACGAATGAGCATAAATCATTTAAATGTGCATGGATGTCAAAAATAAGAGATGTAAGTCCTAGTGCTCAAGTGTAATGGCCATAAGTTTAGATATATGAACAATTGACTTATATCTTTCTATTCTTTTCTGGACTTATCTTTGGTGACACAAAAAACACTGAATGAATGAATGCAGAAAATTGTATCTCATTGCCTTATCATTAACTGGGGGTAACAATGTCTTTTCCTTTTGGTGGTTGAGAGTTCAATTTATCCACAAATAATGCATGTTGGGCCTCATGTGTTGAAACTGATAGGTTGATCACACAGAACTTGAGAACAGAAAAGCTACCTTGATCTATGCTAAGAAAGGGATTGTGATAGACTGTGTAAGAATGCTAGAGATAGTTAAAAGTGTAAAGTGATACTTATGATTTATAGCATAATAGGGTGATTACACTCTATTATTATGTATGCAATTCAAAACAACCCCAGCAGAGTTTTCAGGTTGCTGGGGTCAAGCCCTAGCAGGAGTCCATGGGTTCCATACTGGTAAATGGGGCGCGGGGAGACAGCGTTGGCGATGGATGGAGAATGAAAGACACAGACTCTAGTTCTAGTGCAATCAATCCCACTTCATTCTGGGGAAAGCTGGGTTTATATACATTTTTCTTCAGGCTATAATGGCAGTCTTGTGGTTAATATTAAAGAAGTTTCCAAAGCATAGGCAGAAAACAACAACCTTACAGATCATCCTTATCTAATCACAATTGTTTTAAGAATATCTAACTACATCCATGAGCTAATACAATGTTTATTTCCTTAGTATCTAAACTCTATGTGACCTAAGACTATTCTTATTATTCTCACAGTTAAAGCGATAGACAAGTAATCTTATGTGACCATTTCTATTAGGTCCCTCTGGTTAATATCTAAATTGCTGAGTTAAAGGTTACAGGAGGGCAGCGGTCCCAATGGTAATTGTGTACCAACATTTATTATAGGGGTGACATATTCTTTGTAGGAAGGAAGGAATGTTTTGGAACCTTATTCTCTTACCTCACCACCATACATAAACAAAACCATTGATAAAATTTAACCAGCCTGTTGGAGACAAAGACAGATCTATAACTATTTTCTCCAGAGGCTTTCAGGAACTCATTGCATGGTTGCAAAATTATTTTTAATTTTGTTAGTGGTAAAGACCTATTGTTTTTCAGATTGTAGGTAATATTTTCTGGAATTTTTGTTGTATTCCCCTCATCCCCTTAAGCGATACATTTAGACTGAAATGAGTAATATATTATCAGAAAAACACAGCAGAAAAAACACCATGCTCCAGAGCAAAACATCCGGCTATTCCTTTTAGGATGAGCCTTTGCAATCATCCTCCAGAGGATCTTTGTCAAGCTCTGAATGGAATTCCAGATGTCCCCACTGCTCCCCCTTTTTTATTTTGTGAACTGAAGAGGCCTTCTTGAATTTTTACTCTCTTGACTAGTCTGAGGATTACTTGGAGGGCGACTGGAAGACAAAGAATTAAAATTAAAATACATACTCCAATCAAGTCATATTGTAATATTGTATTTAGGAATGTACTGTTAAATATAGTTGTTTTTATATTATGAAACATTTGGGAGGCCAAATTATCTGCTGGAACAACCGAGAGATGAGTCTGACTTAACATTCTTATTTGTAGTTGTAAAGCATTGATATCTGGTGCTATATTAGTATTATTCCAAACTCCTCTAAGGTGAGTTTTAACTTGTTCCCAATTAGTATTATTATCAACCTTTAAAGGAGTAATACAAATCCATTTGTAGTTAGCATGACATCTAGTGGTCATTCTAGTTTGAATATTTTGAATCTCATTTCCCATAAAGAGAATAGCTTCTTCAAGAGCATTAATTCTTGTTTCTACTTTTTTATCAATTTGTTCCTTTGTCGCTAAAGCCACAGAGACATTATGAGATAAATCATTTACGTGGGAAGCAGCATGAATTTCCTGTACAAGCGCTGTGGTCAAGAGAGCTAAGGAAGTGATTATACTGAATAAAGCTGTTATTCCTAGGATCAAAGCTGCAACAAATCTTTTTGGTCTTAAAAGTTCATTAACTTTTTTTAAAATTTCAACACCTGGGTCATCATACCAAGATTCTGTAAGATTAACTGGCAATATAACATAATTAGGCTGATGTACAATTAAAAACACCTTTAAATCTTTAGACATGGTTGAATTAATACAAGTAGTAAGAACACAATCATGGCAATAAATGTTATAAGCTTCCTTATTTTTAGTGATATTGAAATTATGGTAGACATAAGAATAGCATGAGGAGCTCTTATACAAGCACGTACTGCAAAGTCATTAGGTTTACTTAACTTAGGTCTTTGTAATAATACTATATTAGTAGCTGCTAATAGTTTATACAAGTCAGGAAAGTAAGAGAATTTACCATCTATAAGGTCTCTCCAATAGATGGGTGTTACCTATCCAGGAGTAAATCATCTATGAATAGGCTCATTGGTAAGAAAAGGGATAAAATTAAAATGTACCATTTTATTCTGTCTTATCTTTAACCAAAATTTATAATCAAAATCAGAAGACAGAATAATCTGTAATAGTAGTAGCAGAGCCTTGTGGCTTAAACTGTAGTGCAGTATGATGAAAACCACATTCAAACCATTTTGGGACATCTGTTTCTAAATTGAGTAGATTCCAAGATCTGTCTTTATGACTGTTAAAATCGTCACACAGTTTAAAAGGAGGCGGTAAAGCCACTGAAATATTTGTATCATTATAATTAGCATATCCAAGTGAGATTATCTCTAGGAACCATATATCTCTTTTGTTGTCTTCTTCTCCTGGAGAATCAGTAATGTAAGTCCTATAACTTAAAGGGAGACATCCCAATGGCACATGTAGATTATCTGTACTAAAGCACATTGGTGTCTCTTCAGTAATTTCATGAAATGTAATTGTAGATGCTATTTTATGTGGTATTAAAGAATCTGAAATCCCTCCAAGTAATTGAGGCTCATTAGTAAATATTTTAATATTAGATCTGCTCCAAGTAGTTGGATGCAGTAAGGGAGGATTTGGAAAATAGGTCCAGTAAGCTTTCCCTTCATTATCATGAGCATGAATAGGCAGTACCTGAGTCAAAATGAGAGCAATCAATGCAAAAAACAAAGCCTCTGGGGTTTTAGGTTTTCTGGAGCTGTTCACCATGTGTTCAGCAGCGGCAGTCAGGCATTTTCCTTGTCCCCAAGTCGGCAGGTCTGAATTCTGAGTTACGAATGATTGTGCAAGATGCAACTGTTTCATCTTAAAATACTAGTCCATTTTTGTCCATCTGATTGGGTTGTTAAGGATCCAATACTCTTTGTTCTTCCTCCTTCGAATAGGGCTCATTGTAGTGACGTATCAATCTGTCTGGAATCCACAAAAGTGTCTCGGCATCCTGTGGAAATACACAAGCATAGCCTCGACCAGATGTTAGCAAGACATCAGGTCCTCTCCATTTACCAGATAATAAATCTTTCCATTTTACTAAACTTTGTTTTGACCTTTTACTTTCCCAATGTCTCATTATTGCATTATTTCCCTCCTTGTCAGTATTTAGATGATTTAAAACAAATAAAGCATGTTGTAAAATATGATGTGGGGAAGAGTATTTAAGCTCTCCCTCTTTTAGCTTATTTATTTATATTTTTAATCTTTGATGGCATCTTTCTACTATTGCTTGTCCTTGTGGGTTATAAGGAATTACTGTAGAATGAGAAATATTAAACCTGGAACAAAAATCTTTAAATGGTTTTGATGTAAAAGCAGGAGCATTATCAGTTTTTAATTTTTTATGCATTCCTAAAACAGAGAAACAAAGGAATAAATGTTGAATCACATCCTTGTAGGCTTCCCCAGTTCTGGCTGAGGCCACAATAACATGAGAAAAGGTATCAACTGTAACATGAACATAAGACAATTTTTCAAATTCTGATATATGAGTTACATCCATTTGCCATAAGACATTAGGTAAAAGTCCTCGAGGATTAACTCCCATCTGTGGAGAAGGAATAAACTTAGGACAAACATGACAATTTTTAACAATAGTTCTAGCTTCTTCTCTAGAAATATGAAATTGTTTTTGTAAGGCAGATGAATTTTGATGATGATTTTTGTGTGATATAATAGCTTCTTCTATGGCTGTTAAAATAAAATTTTTAGTTAAGTGATTAGCATGGCTATTCCCCTGAGCAAGGGGACCAGGTAATCCAGAATGTCCCCAAATATGACCTATAAAGAAATGTGAAGTTCTGTTATGAATTAGATATTGAAGTTCTTGTAGCCTATGTATAATTTTAGATGAAAAGGAGAGTGTTGCTGTTTCTATGGTTGGAAACAGTTTAACAATGTATACTGAATCTGTGTATAAGTTAAAGGGTTGAGCAACAGTCTTGAAAGCATAGATGACTGCTTCTAATTCAACTCTGTGCAGAAGTTTCTTGTGTCCATTGAACTGTGGGTTGAGAAAT
>NW_025920241.1:31772-111633 GCF_902686445.1 Sciurus carolinensis | reverse complement strand
CAGGATCTAGCACAAACCCACATCTTTTCCGTTTTGGAAAGTTTTATGAGTAGAATCAGGAGGGGTGCTATTTTGAACTGGAGTGGGCTTGGTGCTGTGCATCTGTATCCAGGCCTTTTTAAACTCTGCTCTGTGCTCTTGAGTGACCTGTTTATGATTAATTTGTTGCAGAGGCTTCTCTCTCATGTCGATGGACAGAGTGAACATGACCCAACTTCAAGTGTCCCCCAGGTTCTTTTCTGCCTCATGGCTCTGTGACTTAGACAGCAAGTGCTGGACATAGTGAGGCACATGTGGAGGGTGAAAGTCAGATTCCCAGGCTGTAACAAAAATGTCAGAGTTACAGGAGGAAGGGTTTGCTTTGACTCTGGGTCAGTCAAAAGTACTCAGTCCAGGCTTGCTTGTGACCTAAGGTGAGACAGCATATCATGGAGGAGTGTGTGTCAGGGCAAACTCTCCACCTCATATCTGGGATGCAAGAGAGAAGCAGAATGAGACCAGGTCCCACAGTCCTCTTCAAGCACACACCTCAGGTTCTTGAATCCCCATCAGATCCCACCTCCTGTTTCCTCTTGGGAAGAGGATGATTCAGGGACTGACCTTGAACACTTGGCCTGTGGGTGGACTGTCCTGAAGGCATATCTGTTGGGTTTCACTCCTGGTGTGGCATGAGACACACCCATGCTGCAACAATCAGTAGGTTTTCCTGAAGACCAGTCTGACCAGCACCCTGTCTGCAAGAAAGGTCCAGAACCATCAATTTGGTGCCCTTACCTTTATCCTGCTGCAAAGTATGAGGCCACCTCTTGAGTGGGGAGTGGATACAAAGAGTTGAACAGAAGCCTCTGGGGTTTGACCATGTCTCTGAAACCCCTGATGTCCTTGCCATGTCCCTGCTGTCCCTGTGCAAATGTCATGCTATCTATGCAAGAGCCCACACTGCCACCTTGATGGGGGCTCAGCCTGTTCCCTGGGCAGTGGCAAGGCCCCACCCTCAGCCAGCAAAGCCCTCCTGCCAAGGCCACAGGAAGACTAAAAGTCTTAGAGACAGAAGGAAGGGGTGCAGAGCACTTGGGCTTCTATGGTGTGTCAGTTGGGGAGTGTTAACCCCATCTCTTTTCCAAACCCCTTGGCAGTCTTAGCATGCAGGTGTTCTGGGGCTACCCAGGGAACCCCAAGGATAAACATTGAAAAGAAAGGCATTTCTTTCATTAGAGAGCACTCTGGCCCAGCAGATCAGAGAAGGGACCCTGCAGCCCTATCCTGGTCAGGAACCATCCCTTGAGCAGGTGTTGCCCTGCAGGCCAGGAATGCCCTCCATCTCAGCCAGGAGTCTTTAATGGTGGAAATAGAGAGGGAAGGTGTGGAGAATGGCCCTTGGTCTATGCAGTGCCTGCCCTGGCATCCTAAAGCAGCCTTTTCTCCTGCACATGGCACTGCAGGCTACAGCCTCATAATCCAAGCACTACAAACATAGTCACTGAGCACAGGTGATCCTCACCCCTGTGGCCTTCCCAGTGCCACATGAGTTGCCTCCTGTGCTCCCTGACCTTCACATGAGCACATCCATGGGTGGCTTTTCTGGGGCTACCACAGTGACGGCAGGGTGCTCCCAGCCTGTCCTCCCCTGGGCACAGGTAAGCAGGGTCCTGCTGGACACCAACCATACCAACCCACTGCCATCTGGACACTAGAATTTTGTGGAGGAGACTAGGATACTTCCTTATATGTCAGAGTCAGGGCTTTCTTGACTGCCCCAGCTGTTCTGTGCACATATAGATAATGTCACTGCCATAACTGACCATGGTCACCAGAGGTGGCACCAGCACTGGTGATCCTGAGAGCCTTGATCTGCAAGACTCAGTCAACTGAAATTGAGGGACAAATTCCACAGCAGACGCACCATGCATAAGCACCACCTTACATATCACACAGCACAAACAATGCAAAACAGAGCACACACCCCATGCCACACAACCCACAAACTCAACAAAGCACCCACCACAGACATCCACACCTTTTTACACATAACCCAACACACAGAACATAACACAGCACTGACCATGAGTACACACACCTCCTTACACATCATGGAACACACAAAATACAACACAACTCACAACACATAAACACAACTCTTTACATAGTACACAACAATCACAACATCACACAGCAAATACCATAGACATGCACTCTCTCACACATTACACAACACAAAAAATGCAACACAGCACCCACCACAAGTACACAGCTCCTTCAGTTTTAAATCACACATCATGTAACACAGCATACACCATATGTAAACAACCTTCTTACACATCACACTACACAACCACTACACAACAAAGAGCATACATCACATCCACAAACACCTCCATACACATGCTAAATATGTGAGCAAGGAGGATTTTGAGGTGTATAAGGAAGGCCTCTGTGGTGAGTAAAATGTGGTCTCTGAGGTGTGGTGTGTGCTCTATGATATGAGAAGAACACTTCATTGTCTTTAATGAGGACTGGTAAAGGAGTATAATAAGAACTCACTGAGTTGTTATAAGATTTTCTGAGGTGCATATGGACTGCAGTTAGGGTGAATAGTGAGAACTTTCTGAAGCATGCAGTGAGGGCTTTCTAAGGTTTGTACGGAAAAGCTTCTAAGCTGTAAAGTGAAGGTTATATGATGTGTGTAGGTAAGTTATGTGAGGTGTGTCAAAGGGCTGCTTCCTGTGTGGAAGGGACCCATTTTGTTATTAGTGAGGACTCACTGATGTGTATAGGGAGGGTGTTCTAAGGTGAAAAGAAAGGGTTCAGAGAGGTGTATAATGAGAGACATCTGGGGTGAGTAGTGACCATTCTCTGAGATGAGTATGGAAGACAGATGTTGAATGGAGGTCTATGATGTGTAAGTAGGATTTTCTGAGATAAGTAGGGTTGGCACTGTGAGATTTTTAGTCTAGGTTCTCTGAGGTGCTTAGGGTTTTCTCTATGAGGTGTTCAGGAGAAATCTATGAGGGTGTAGGAGGTTGTTTTGACTAATTAAGAGTGTTGTGTGGGCTGGGTTTGTGGTTCATTGGTAGAGTTCTTACATAGAACACTCAAGGAACTCGGTTCGATATCAGGACCACATAAAAAACTAAATAAAAAAATAAAGCTCTTGTGTCCATCTACAATTAAAAATATTTTTTTTAAAAAAAGAGTGCTATGTCAGTTTGGTAGAAAGAGCCCCTGAACAGAGTCATGAGATTCCTCTGAGGTTAGTAGGGAGATTACACTCGGTGTAGTTCATGGGATTTTGAAGAGAATATAGAAATTTTTGAGGTGTACAGGAAGGGCACTCAAAGGAGTATCACGAGGACATTTAGTTATGTGTCAGTAAGTCTGTTTGTTGTGTACAAAGAGATATGTGCTGAGTAGAGAGGGTTATCAAGATATGTAATTAGTGTTTTCTCAGTTTTATAGGAAGGAAATTCTGAGGTTTGTGTGCAAGGCTCACAAGGCTGTGACCGTGAAGAAATTGATGGTATGTATTGAGTGGGCAATTCAATGTATTTATGAATTGCTCAATAAATTGTGGAGAAAGTTTATCTATGTTGTGTTTTCTACAGCCCTCTGAGGTGTTGAGAAAGTGTGATTGATGTAAGCAGGAAGAAAACTCTGAAATATGTAGGGAGGTAAACTTGTGAGTAGAGAGGATGACCTGAGTTATGTAGGCAAGCATTTTTGTGGTATGTAGATGGGACTCTTTGAGATGAGGAGTGAGCGTTGAGGTGTGTCAGGAAGGCATGCAAAAGGGTATATTGAGGACTATCTAATATTTATTGGAACATATTTGATACATGTTTATAGGCTTGTCTTGAGGTGAATAGTGAGGCTTTTTTGAGATGTGTAGGGAGATCTCTCTGAGATTTGTATCGAGTGGATTCTGAGCAGTATATGGAGGGCTTTATGATGAGTAGGAGTGCTCTGTAAAGTGAGTCAGAATGCTCCCAGACATGTGTAGGTGGGATCCCTAATGTTATTAGGAATAGCTCACTAAGGTTTATATGGCAGGTGCACTGAGGTGTGTATAAGTGGTTCAGTGAATTGTGTAGAGGAACTTCTGAGGTGAGTAGTAGACATTCTCTGAGGTGATTATGAAGGACACACAGATGTTGCAGAAAGGCCTCTGTGTTTTGTAGAGAGTTTTCTTAAGTCTGTAGAAGCTTTTCATGATTTGAGAAGAAGGGCACTTGACCTAAGAGGCAGTGTGCACTTCAGTAAATAATGAGGGTAAATTGAGATGTTTAAGGGCATAATTTGTATAGAATAAAAGACAGTTTTGTGGTCCATAGGCAGTTGAACTTGAGCTGTGCACTGGAAACTTTTTGAGAAGTGTAGGCATGGCTTTTGATTGATGTATAGAGGGTACTATAAAGTGTGTAGTAGTTCTATGTGAGGTGCATAGGAGTTTTTCATGATGTGAGTGGGAATGTTCCCTAAGGTGAGTAAGGTTTATTGGGAAGGCTTCTGTGGTGAATTGAAAGGACTCACCATGGTGTGTAGTTACCTCAATCTACTGTCAGTAGTGAGAGTTTTCTGAGATGAGAAAGGAGAAAACACTGAGATGTGAAAGAAGTACTCTATTAGACTTATAGCAAGTCTCTCTGAAGTGTGTAGAAAGGACATTCTGAGGAGTGTATGGATTTCCCAGTGATGTGCACAGGAACACTTTCAAGGTGTGTATTGATGGTCATGTGAGATGTGTAAAAAGGCCTATGAACGAAGGAATATCTGGTGTGTATGTAGGAGTCTTTCAGTAGGAAATGCTCTCTGAAATTTATACTGTAGAATCTATGAGGTGTGTAGAGATGGCTCCCTGAAATGTGAAGAATGGGCTCTTTTAGGTGTGGAGGGAAGGTGCTATGTGGTATTTAAGAAGCACATTCTTATATTATATCTAGTATAAAAAATAGATTCTGGATTAAGTAGCACATTGTTAAAATTATGCAGGATTCAGTTATAAATGCAAGAAAATGTGAAGTCACATTGGGGATGGCAGTAGAAGGTAATGAGAAGTGAGCACTAATGAACATGTAGAATACCAAGAGGAACACAAGGTTCTAGGGCTAATGTTGATGGACTTGGAGGATACAAGCACGCAGATGGCACAAGGAGGAACCTCAAAAACTCATATAAATAGATTAGTGATATACATTTTATATCATACCAAATATTCTGAGATACAAAAACATCTGTAGTTATGAACCCCATAATTATTAGACGTACTAGGTCTAAGAGACAAATGATGAATTTAGTGGGCTAGAGCACATTCTGAAGAAGGAATGTGAAGATGTGGGAAAAAGAAAGATGGTGTTAGCTGAGATCTCAGTGCGGAATTCAGAGAAAAATGCATTTATTATGCTAATAAAATCATACCTTGTTGTTCTTTTTCACCTTTTGAACAAGAAATTATTGTGGAAAGTCTTTTTATTCTATCAGAATAAGGCATTTGTTGTCTAATTTCCTTAAGAGAATGGCTCCACTAACTCCATCCTATCCTGTTCATCACAAAAGAAGATCCTCCCAGCTTCTATAAATAATAATAATAATGTTGTGAGAAGCTACTGCTGGTATAGCCAGATTTGTCACAGTCCCTCTCATTTAAAAAAAAAAGTATTGACTCATTGACTCTTGTGTGTTTATTGAGTAGATAAATTTTTTGGAAACAGATTTACAGTCAACATAATCCTGGGGTAGTTAGACCTACTCCCATCCATGTTTGAGGTTGATGAGAGATCTCCACATTTGGTGACTGAATAGTGACTTTTCTGGAGGGTTTTACACGAAAAAATAAAGTTAAGGTGTTGGCCCCTTTCCCATGGGAAGAGCACACATATAAATAAGTTTAGTAATAAGAAAGGAAAAAGAATTTGATTGTGTTATGTTAAGTCTGGGAAATTTGCTCTCTATAGAGAGAGAAATAAAAATAAAGTTTTTCAGCTATATTCAATACTTAGCATGTTCAGTGGCAAGAATGCAACTCCCACAGTTCCTGAAATGTAAATGGAGAACTGGTAGATTTAAATACTACAGATTTTATCAGGCAGGTCTGCCTGCATCTCTGACTGTATGAGACTGAGGCCTATCTTGGCTGAGATGAGTGCAAAAGTTTAGAATCCTGGGAAGAAAAGATCCTAATTTAAGTATTTAAGGGTAAATCTCTATGGAGAGAGAAAATTGCCTAGCTATCCTGAAAACCATCTTAACACAGAAGGGACAAGTTGTAAAAAGAGATGATCTTGCTCAATTTTTTCAGGTGATTCAGGTAGTTTTCTGAGGAAAAAATCACTTGATTTACATGCTTGTGAAAAACTAGGCCAGAAATTCTATGTACATTTTATCTCCACTATCATGACTTGGAGTACAATTGAAAATGTAGAGAAATTTTGGACTGCAACAGAAACTTGCTTTTATTTGGACAAAGATGCTGATTTATGGACTTGGAGAGTTTTAATCACGGTACTTAGAAATGCTGTTAAGAGTTTTAAATCTAAAAGTCAGTAATAATCATCTCCCCAGACCTCTTTGTCTTTTGGGCACATGTTTTAAAAGTTTTAGTAGTTAAGCAGTTCCCCATTGATAAAGAGATACTGAATGGTGAGGGCAAAACTTCTATTCAGAGGACTGAGAGGCATTCAGAGGAAGATGAGTTAGTATGGCACCCCTGTAATTTATATTTAAAAGATCCTGCTCCAGTGACCCATCATGGCCCTAGGAAAGGACTTAAACTCATAAGACCAAGAATTTCTACCATTGTTAATAAGGCAAAAAAGAAGTTATCAAAATTCAGTTTATACCCCATTTTTGAGCAAACTGATTCTCAAAGTTGTGATGCAACAAAAAGAACTCATGTGTCTATTCCTTTTACAACATTATGGAAGTAAAAATTGGCATGCTCTGCGTATGCATCAAACATGCCATTCATACTTAACCTCTTACAATAAATATGTAATGCAGCCCTACCACTTAATGGCTGACTCCTGCTAGCTACCTTCTGCCTTCCCAAAGGACTGTATTTAACATGAAAATACAGTGTGATACACAATTGTTCAGTGTTGGGGGCTATGCCATGCGGACGGCACCATGATAGCACCTGGCAGCCAGCAGGAGGCTGCTTTGATCACATCAGCGGTGAGGAGGTTGATTAACATAAGCACACCCAGTTGATTTATCATTGGCCGTATTCAATTAAGTCCATGAACACAATGTGTGCACAGGTGTTCCTGAGTAGTCCTGCTCAGGCCTGCTCATTTTAACCTTTGCCATAATAGGGCAACTAGCTCCTCAACTGATCTCAACTGGCGTGTCCCCACCCTCCACCTCCTGGAGGGAATATAAGTGGGCAGTAGGCGGAAGGCAAGGGCAGCAGCTAGCAGAAAGAAGAAGCAGCAGTAAGCAGAAGTAGTAGTAAGAAGAAGCAGCTAGGAGAAGCAGCAGCTAGCAGGGAAGAGAAGCAGCTAGCAGTAAGAAGCAGTAGGCAGTGGCGAAGGCAGATCATAGAGCGGAGAACTGAGAACACACCTCTAGGTTGCACCCTTTAGTTCACAGGATGCAGGATGCACCTCTAAGAAGAAACAGATCTCTGATAAGTATAGCAAGCCTGTCTTTCTCTAAAACTTCCTCTAAGCAAAGTTTCTCTTCCTCTAAACAAAGTTTCTCTTCCTGTAAGCAAAGTCTCTCTTCCTGATAAGCAAAGTTTCTCTTCCTCTAAACAAAGTCTATCTTTCTCTCAAAGTCTCTCTTCCTCTATAAATTAGTGAAAATAGGAAAAGTAGTTTATTTCCAGGCCCCTCTGATAAATACCCACACAATTGTTGCCATGGGCAGTGATAGTTCAGATCAGGTAGAAGTCAATATATTGAATGGGGTTCAGAATGCCTTGGATATGCTTACTGGTTCAGAAAATTTTTTTGATTTGGGACAACAATCAACTTATGATTTTCAAACTTATGCTCAAATAAGTGCATGTGCACAAAGAGCTTGGAGAGAATTCCCTGCCCAGGGAGAGAAAACTCTAGACCCCATCCAAATTTGGCAGAGGCCAGAGAAAAAATTTTCAGACTTTATAGCACATTTATATCAAGCAACAAACGTTCTGATCAGTGATCTGAGTGCCTCTGAAACTTTAGTTAGACATTGACTTTTCTACATGCTAATAAAGCTTGCAAAGTAGTGATTTGGCCAGACTATAAGAAAGGGAAAATAATAGATTGCATTTGTATTGTTCTGATGCTTAATTAACATGCTCAGAATTTGTAGTAATGACTGCCTCTGTAAAACCATTTATACAGCCTCCTTTAAAGGAGGCAAATTCTATGAAACAATGTTTTAGCTGTATCAAAAAAGTTCAGTCAAAGAATGTTCTATGGATTTGTACTCACTTTGGAAAGGGACACCATTGGACTAAGGAGTGCCATGCCCACATAGGTGTAACTGAGCAACCTGGGCTTACATGAATGCAAAACTGGAATTGTTTGGACCCATTAAACAAGGAGGATGCCACTTTCTTTTCCAGAGCAGTCATTGTCTCCAGCTCAACCATTACTCAATCTTACCCAGTATCCTTATTTGCAGGCCCAGTCTCAAAATGCCTCTGAGAGGCCTACTCTCTGGAGCAAAAATGTTGGACCTCAATCACAACTCAAAATTTGTACTAACACAAAAATGGGTCAACAAATGATTCTTATGGATATTTATGACCCTTTGCCCCTGGATACCATGGGTGTAATAATGGATAGGGGTAATTTAACTTCAAAAGGAGTTCAAGTTTTACTGGTTATTCTTGATAAAAAAAGATTATTGAAAAGTAAGTTCTCATAATTTTATTTGACATCCAAACCTGCCCTGAAAATAAGAAATTGTTAATATGCCCTCAGCATCAAGATTTTCCTGGAACCAATAATGTCTCCCTTATCTCCTTACAGATGTCAGTGAAGGCTTACACTGAAATTTAAGTGGAAGAAGCCTGCAGGCTTAGGAGGAAGACAGTCTCAAATACAAGAAAAAATGGAAAATGTGTATTTTACCTGAATTCCAACTAATAAAACCTAAAAAGTAAATTTATGTTGCTTTAGTAAAATAATTAATGTCTCTGTCATTTTTCCAGGACTGTTCTTTTTTTTTTTTTTCTTAAATCCTATATTTTTTGAGGTCGATACTTTCTCTTGATTGGTCCTATTTTTCATTCAAGTAGAGTTTTTGAACATCTATTACACTGCAATGGAGATTCTCCTATAAAAATTTACAAGGTCTTTGCTTTTGTGTTATGTGTATGTTGTGTTGTCTGTCCATATATGAGCATCCAAAAATCATGTACATGATATCAAAATTGATATATTGATGGTCATAAATTAAAATTAAAAAGTGGGTATAGATCCCATAATTCAAGTGATTTCAAAAGTTTTAATCTAAATTGTATAAGCAAGTGAAAGTAAAATGTCTTTAAAATTACTTAACACAAAAGTCTCCAGTTGGTCACACTGATAAAATGTTGTGGTCTATAAAATATCTAATATTAATTGTTTCTGGGACTTCAACATTAGAGATGATAATTACTGTTCAATTCACTTGTCTAATATCTTGGTAATCACATTAAAATAAGGAAATTATATTTGACATGTATGGAATTGCTCAAATGAGTTTTTCTAGAAACATCTGATTAATGTACAAAAGTTAATCTGCTAACTGATAAATCACACTGAGTACTCTCCGCTCCTTAAACTCCATGGGGAAACATATTTGAACATTATTGGTGTTTTCATAGACTGGTAAATAAAAAGTGTTTAAAATTGCTTTGTATTATCACTAAAAACAATTTTACTAAGAGTTAAGTTCTAACCAGTTCAATTCCATATACAAAGGTATCCAAAATTTTCAGCTGTGTTTTAATTAGAGTAATGTAAATACAATAAAATATTTCATCTAATTAAAATGGAATAATTTATCTAAATTAAAAAAATTTGTGAGTTATTCCATAATGTGAACAAAAAAAGGGCAACAGTTAAACAGAAATAATAAAAGATTCTAGCTATGGAAATATATTTACTAGAATGAAAAAATTTTTCTGGGTAGGAAAGTTTTGTGTGATGAAATACATGAGGGTCTAAGTACTAAGAAAGTCTGTGTGTAAACCAAGGACAAAATTCAACAAGTTTGTGTGTAACAAATTTGTTTATATGTATGTGAGTCAATCAATTAAAGCTATTTAAACATTTTTTAATGTCAATTACTATTGTACAGATATAAACCAAAGTTTCATTCATATATTAAAATGTCAAGGATTTATTTAAAACACAAATTTACTCTTTTTTAAATACATTTTTATTGTAAAAAAATGAGATACATCTTGTTTCTCTGTACCTGAAATAGAGGCATACCATTTGTGTAATCATACATTTACCTAGGGTAATAATTTTTGATTTATTCTGTTATTTTTTCTTTCCTCCCACCCCTCCCACCACTCTTATCCCTCTATAGAGTCCCTCCTTCCTCCATCCTTTCCCCCTTTGCACCCCCAATATGTGTCATCATCCGCTTATCAGTGAAATCATTCATCCTTTGGTTTTTTGAGATTGACTTATCTCACTTAGCATGATATTCTCTAACTGCATCCATTTGCCTGCAAATGCCATAATAATTTTATTATTCTTTATGGCTGAGTAATATTCCATTATATATATGTGTATATATATATATACACACATATATATGTATATATATATCACAGTTTCTTTATCCATTCATCAATTGAGGGGCATCAAGGTTGGTTCCACAATCTGGCTATTGTGAATTGAGCAACTATGAACAATATTGCAACTGTATCTCTGTAGTATGCTGATTTTAATTCCTTTGGGTATAGGCCAAGGAGTAGGATAGCTGGATCAAATGGTGGTTACATTCCAAAATTTCTAAGGAATCTTTACACTGATTTCCAGAGTGGCTGAAGTATTTGCAGCCCCACCAGCAATGTATGAGTGTACCTTTTCCCCCACATCTTCTGCAACACATATTGTTGCTTGTATTTTTGATAATCACCTTTCTAATTGGGGTGAGATGGAATCTTAGGATAGTTTTGATTTTTATTTCTCTTACTACTAAAGATGTTGAACATTTTTTCACATGCTTATTGATCGCATGTAGATCTTCTTCTGTGAAGTGTCTATTCATATCCTTAGCCCATTTGCTGATTGGGTTATTTGTATTCTTTGAGTAGAGTTTTTTGAGTTATTTATATATTCTAGAAATGAGTGCTGTATCTGAAGTATGAGTGACAAAGACTTTCTCCCACTCTGTAGGCTCTCCCTTTGCATTGCTAATCATTTCCTTTGCTGAGAGAAAGTTTTTCAGTTTGAATCGATCCCAGTTATTGATTCTTGCTTTTATTTCTTGTGCTATGGGAGTCCTGTTAAGGAAGTCTTATCCTAAGCCAACAAGTTGAAGATTCACACCTACTTTTTCTTCTGTAAGATGAAGGGTCTCTGGTCTGATTTCAAGGTCCTTGATCCACTGTGAGTTGATTGTTGTGCAGGGTGAGAGGTAGGGGTTTATTTTTATTCTGTTGCACATGGATTTTCAGTTTTCCCAGCACCATTTGTTGAAGAGGCTATCTTTTCTCCATTGCATATTTTTGGCACCTTTGTCTAGTATGAGAAAATTGTATTTGTTTGGGTTGTGTCCGTGTCCTCTATTCTGTACCATTGATCTACCTGTCTATTTTGGTGCCAATACCATGCTGTTTTTGTTACTATTGCTTTGTAGTATAAGTGAAAGTCTGATATTGCAAAAAACCCTGATTCACTCTTCCTGCTAAGGATTGCTTTAGCTATTCTGGGTTTCTTATTCTTCCAGATGAATTTCATGATTGCTTGATCTATTTCTTTAAGGTACACCATTGGTATTTTAATTAGAATTGCATGGAATCTGTATTGCACTTTTGGTAGTATGGCCATTTTGACAATATTAGTTCTCCCTATCCAAGAACATGGGAAATCTTTTCATCTTCTAAGGTTTTCTTTAATTTTTTTTCTTTAGCGTTCTGTAGTTCTAATTGTAGAGGTCTTTTACCTCTTTTGTTAGATTGATTCCCATGTATTTTATTTTTTTGAAGCTATTGTTAATGGGGTAGTTTTTCTAACTTATCTTTCTGAAGATTTATCACTTATGTATAAAATTGCATTGGATTTATGAGCTCTAACCTTATATCCTGCTACTTTACTGAATTCACTTATGAGTTCTAAAAGTTTTCTGGTGGAATTTTCTGTTTCCTCTAAATATATGATAATGTCATCAGCAAATAGGGATAGTTTGAGTTCTCATTTTCCTATTCATATCCCTTTAATTTCCTTGGTCTGTCTAATTGGTCTGACTAGAATTCTGAGGACAATGTTGAATAGAAGTTGTGAAAGTGGGCAACCCTGTCTTGTTCAAGTTTTTAGGGGGAATTCTTTCAGTTTTTCACCATTTAGAATGATATTGGCCATGGGCTTAGCATAGATGGCCTTTAAAATGTTAAGAAACATTCCCACTATCCCTATTTTTTCTAGTGTTTTGAGCATGAAGGGATGCTGCATTTTATCAAATGCTTTTTCTGCATCTATCAAAATAATCATGTGATTCTTGACTTTAAGTCTATTGATATGATGAATTACATATTTTGATTTCTGGATGTTGAACCAACCTTGCATCCCTGGGATAAAACCCACTTGATCATGGTTCCCTGTCTTTTTAATATATTTTTGTATGCAATTTGCTAAGATTTTGTTGAGAATTTTTGCATCAATGTTCATTGATGATATTGGTCTAAAATTTTCTTTCCTCAATGTGTCTCTGTCTGGTTTAGGTATCAGGGTGATATTGGCTTCATAGAATGAGTTTGGGAGGGTTCCCTCCTTTTCTATTTTTTGAAATACTTTGAGAAGTATTGGAATGTGCTCTTCTTTAAAGGTTTTGTAGAACTCGGCTGAGAACCCATCTGGTCCCAGTCTTTTCTTTGTTGGTAGGCTTTTGATGACTTCTTCTATTTCATTACTTGAAATTGATCTATTTAATTTGGGTATGTCCTCCTGGTTCAGTTTAGGTAATTCTTTTGTCTCTAGAAACCTTTTGATGTCTTCAAGATTTTCTATTTTGTTGGAGTATAGATTTTCAAAATAGCTTCTAATTATATTTTTTATTTCAATCGTGTCTGTTGTGATATTTCCTTGTTCATTCCAAATTTTAGTAATTTGCATTTTCTCTCCTCTTTGTTAGTGTGGCTAAGGATTTATCAATTTTGTTTATTTTTTCAAAAAAAACAATGATTTATTTTGTCTATTTTTTGTATTGTTTCTTTTGTTTCCATTTCGTTGATTTCATCTCTGAATTTAGCTATTTCTTGTCTTCTACTACTTTTGGTGTTGCTCTGGTCTTCTTTTTCTAGGGCTTTGAGCAATAGTGTTAGGTTGTTTATTTGTTGATTTTTTTTTCTTTTATTGAATGCATACCATGAAATAAATTTTCCTCTAAAACTGCTTTCATAGTGTCCCAGAGATTTTGATATGTTGTTTCTTTGTTCTCATTTACTTCTAAGATTTTTTAAAATTTTCTTCCTGATATCTTCTGTTATCCATTCATCATACAATAGTGAATTATTTAATGTGCAGGTGTTGGAGTAGTTTCTGTTTTTTACTCTCATTTATTTCTAATTTCAATTCATTATGATCTGATAGAATATAAGGTATTATCTCTATCTTCTTTTACTTGCTAACAGTACCTTTGTGACATAATATGTGGTCTATTTTACAGAAGGATCCATGTGCTGCTGTGAAGAAAGGTTATTCGCTCCTTGTTGGATGATATATTCTATAAATGTCCATTAAGTCTAAATTGTTGATTATATTGAGATCTATGGTTTCTTCATTCAATTTTTGTTTGGAGGATCTGTCCAGTGGTGAGAGAGGCATGTTAAAATCACCTAGTATTATTGTGTTGTTGTCTATTTGATTTCTGGCATTGAGAAGGATTTGTTTGATGTATATTGATGAGCCCCTGTTTGGGACATAGATATTTATGATTGTTATGTCTTGCTGATTTATGCTTCCCTTAAGCAGTACCAAATGTTCTTCTTTACCCCTTCTGACTAGTTTTGGCTTGAAGTCCACATTATCTGATATGCGCATGGATACTCCCACTTTTTGCTGTGTCCATGTGCATGGTATGTTTTCCCCCATCCTTTCACCTTTAGTCTGTGGGTATCTCTTTCTATGAGATGAGTCTCTTGCACGCAGGAAATTGTTGGATCTTTCTTTCTAATCCCATCTGCCAGTCTATGTCTTTAGATTGATGAGTTTAGGTCATTAACATTCAGGGATATTATTGTGATATGATTTGTATTCCCAGTCATTTGACTCATTTTTTTATTTTGACATGACTTAATTTTTCCTTCATTTGTTTGTTCCTTTAGAGTAGTTCCTCCCTTTGCTAATTTGCATCCCTGTTTTTTTTTTTTTTTTTTTTGATACTTGGGTTTGAACCTGGGCACCTTTAACCACTGAGCCACATCCTCAGCCCTGCTGTTATTTTAAAATTTTCTTTGGTACTGGGGATCAAACCCACAGTCTTGTGCTTACAAGGCAAGCACTCTACCGACTGAAGTATCTCCCCAGGCCCTATTTTTAAATTTTTAAAAAATTTTTCATTTATTGTAAACAAATGGGATACATTTTTTTTTTGTTTGTACCTGGAGTAACAGCATACCATTTGCGTAATCATAGGGTAATGATGTTTGATTCATTCTGTTATTTTTTCTTCCCCCACCCCTCTTTTCCCTCTGTACAGTCCCTCCTTCCTCCATTCTTGCCCCTCTCCCACTCCCCGTTATATGTCATCATCTGCTTATCAGTGAGATCATTTATCCTTTGGCTTTTTGAGATTGGCTTCTCTCACTTAGTATGATATTCTCCAATTTCATTCATTTGCCTGAAAATTCCATAATTTTATTATTATTTATGGCTGAGTAATATTCCATTGTGTATATATACCAAAGTTTCTTTTATCCATTCATCAATTGAAGGACATCTAGGTTGGTTCCATAATCTGGCTATTGTGAATTGAGCAGCTATGAACATTGATTTGGCTGTAGCTCTGTAGTATGCCGATTTTAATTCCTTTGGGTTTAGGCTGAGGTGTTGGATAGGTGGGTCAAATGGTGGATTCATTCCAAGTTTTCTAAGGAATCTCCACACTGCTGTCCAGATTGGCTGCACTAATTTGCAGCCCGACCAGCAATGTGAGAGTGTACCTTTTTCCCCACATCCTCTCCAACACCTATTGTTACTTGTATTCTTGATAGTCACCATTCTAATTGGGGTGAGATGGAATCTTAGTGTAGTTTTGAGTTGCATTTTTCTTATTACTAAAGATGGTGAACATTTTTTCATATATCTATTGATTGCTTGTACATCTGTGAAGCGTCTGTTCATATCCTTAGCCCATTTGTTGATTGGGTTATTTGTATTCTTGGTGTAGAGTTTTTTGAGTTATTTATATATTCTGGAAATGAGTGCTCTATCTGAAGTATGAGTGACAAAGACTTTCTCCAACTCTGTAGGCTCTGTCTTTGCATTGCTGATAGATTCTTTTGCTGAGAGAAAGCTTTTCAGTTTATATCTATCCCAGTTATTGATTCTTGCTTTTATTTCTTGTGCTATGGGAGTCCTGTTAAGGAAGTCTGATCCTAAGCCAACAAGTTGAAGGTTCACACCTACTTTTTCTTCTATAAGATGTAGGCTCTCTCATCTGATTTCAAGGTCCTTGATCCATTGTGAGTTGATTTTTGTACAGAGTGAGAGGTAGGGGTTTATTTTCATTCTGTTTCACATGGATTTCCAGTTTTCCCAGCACCATTTGTTGAAGAGGCTATCTTTCCTCCATTGCATATTTTTGACACCTTTGTCTAGTATGAGAAAATTGTATTTGCTTGGGTTTGTGTCTGTGTCCTCTATTCTGTACTATCGATCTGTCTGTCTATTTTGGTGCCAATACCATGCCGTTTTTGTTACTATTGCTTTGTAGTTTTGTTGAAGGTCTGGTATTGCTATACCCTCTGTTCTATTTTTCCTGCTAAGGATTGCTTTAGCTATTCTGGGTTTCTTATTCTTCCAGATGAATTTCATGATTGCTTGCTCTATTTCTGTAAGGCATGTCATTGGGATTTTAATTGGAATTACATTGAATCCTTATAACACTTTTGGTAGTATGGCCATATTGACAATATTACTTCTGCCTATCCATGAACATGGGAGATCTTTCCATCTTCTAAGGTCTTCCTCAATTTCTTTCTTCAATGTTTTGTAGTTTTTATTGTAGAGATCTTTTACCTCTTTGGTTAAATTGATTCTGCATTGCTCTTTTTCATCACTTCCTCATGTAATATTTTGCTGAGAATGTTCTGTAATGCTTGCTTTCTTTTTGTAAATTATTTTAGCTTTTTTTATCATGGAAGGATTTTATTTCATTGTCAAATCTGAAGGTAAGTTTTGCTGGGTATAAGATTCTTTGTTGGCACATGTTTTCTTTCACAGCTTGAAAAATATTCTTCTAGGCCCTTCTAGCTTTTAGGGATTGGATTGAAAATATTCTGATAACGGTATTGTTTTCCCCTAAATTTGATTCTTTTCTCTCATAGCCTTTAAAATTCTGTCTTTGTTTTTGATGTTAGGCATTTTCATTATAATGTGCCTTGGTGTGGGTCTATTGTAATTTTGTGTGATTGGAGTTATATAAGCCTCTTGTACTTGATGTTCCATTTCATTCTTCAGATTTGAGAAATTTTCTGACATTATTTCTTTGAATAAATTGTTCATTTCTTTGGTTTGCTTCTCTAAGCCTTCCTTAATCCTGATAATACTTAAATTTGGCCTTGTCATGATATCCCATAGTTCTTGTAGATTCTGTTCATGGTTTCTTACCATATTGTCTGGTCAACTTTGTTTTCAGGATTAAATATTTTGTCCTCAATATCTGAGGTTCTGTCTTCCAGATGTTCTATCCAATTAGTTATGTTCTCTATGGAATTTCTAATTTGGTATATTTTTTTCATTTCAAAGTTTTCTGTTTGTTTTTTTTCCAATGTCTCTAACTGTGTATTGAAATGATCTTTTGCTTCCTGTATTTGCTCTTTTAACTGTTGATTGCTGCCATCAATCAATGCCTGCATTTTTTCTTTCATCTTCTCATTTGCTTCCCTGATCATTTTGATTATGCACATTCTGATTTCCCTTCTGCCATGCTGTCATTGGATTTTATTGCTATACCATCTAGGATTGTTTGGAACATTTCTTTCCTTGTTTTCTCATATTGTTCAGGTATCTACCACTCTAGTAGTGAAACTCTGGGACATTGCAGATTTCCTCTATTGACTAATATTTTCTCTGTACATTTCCAATAACTCACCTCTTAGGCTTCAGTAGCCTGAAGTCTTGGAGGATTTTGCTAATGTTGTGCTCCACTAGGAAGCATGCCTTGTAGGGCTGGTGGCCTTCAGGTGGGGTATAATCCCCTGTGGCTTTGAGTTGGTCCCGAGTCTCTCAATACCTCCTCTTCTTGGCTCCTGGGTCTTTTCAAAGGTCCTCTAGCCTCCTGTAGGTGTCTCAGGAAGGTAGTTTCCCTACCAATATTGATGGCCACACCCTCAGGAGTAATTCAAAATGCCTGCACCAGCCTATAAAGAAGCCTCTGGCTAGCTCTGTGATGGAGACAAACCTCACTGTGGTGGTCAGGTGGGGTTTTTCAGTGATGGCATCTGTCTTTGATCTGGTGGTTGGGTGGGTGGCTACCTTCCACCAAGCTTCCCAAGGCAGGTGGGTTGGGTGTCCCCCTGTTACCTCCACATGCAAGCAACCTGACTCATCCACCAGCTTGCTCCATGACTGTGACCAACAAGAGATGGCACCAACCTAGGTGCATGGGTCAGGCAGGTTTACTCACTTATGATGTCTGTCCTTGGCCTGCTGGCTGGGTGGGATATCTGCCCACCACCTACCTCTGGGATGAAGGTGTCCTGACCCACCCATCCACTCACTCCGCAACTGTGACCAACCAGTGATGGCACCGAGTTCAGTGCAGGGGTCAGGCAGGGTAAGTCAGTTTTGATGTCTGTCCTGAACCTGCTGGCTGGGTGGGTTAGCTGCCCACCACCTACCTCCACAATGTAGGCAGCCTGACTCACCCACCAACTTGCTCTGTGATTACGACCAACAAATGATCACTAATTTTACTCTTAAAATTGTTTTTCTTTTCTTTTTCTTTCTTTTTTTAATTTTTTTTACGTATACATAGGGTAATGATGTTTATTTTATTTTTCCCCTCCCCCCCACCCCTCCCACCCCTCTTTTCCCTCTACACAGTCCTTCTTTCCTTCATTCTTACCACTCTCCTTAGCCTAACTCTAAATCTAACCCTAAACCTAATGCTAGCCCCTCCCACCCCCCATTATATGTCCTCATCCGCTTATCAGCGAGATCATTTGTCCTTTAGTTTTTTGAGATTGGCTTATCTCACTTAGCATGATATTCTCCAATTTCGACCATTTGCCTACAAATGCCATAATTTTATCATTCTTCATTACGGAGTAATATTCCATTGTATAAATATGCCACAGTTTCTTTATCCATTCATCTACTGAAGGGCATCTAGGTTGGTTCCACAATCTGGCTATGGTGAATTGAGCAGCAATGAACATTGATGTGGCTGTATCTCTGTAGTATGCTGATTTTAAGTCCTTTGGGTATAGGCCAAGGAGTGGGATAGCTGGGTCAAATGGTGTTTCCATTCCAAGCTTTCTGAGGAATCTCCACACTGCTTTCCAGAGTGGCTGCACTAATTTGCAACCCCACCAGCAATGTATGAGTGTTCCTTTTTCACTACATCCTCGCCAACACCTATTGTTGCTTGTATTCTTGATAATCGCCATTCTAATTGGGGTGAGATGAAATCTTAGGGTAGTTTTGATTTGCGTTTCCCTTATTACTAGGGATGTTGAACATTTTTTCATATATCTGGTGATTACTTGTACATCTTCTTCTGTGAAGTGTCTGTTCACTTCCTTAGCCCATTTGTTGATTGGATTATTTGTATTCTTTGTGTAGAGTTTTTTGAGTTCTTTATAGATTCTGGAAATTAGCGCTCTATCTGAGGTATGGTTGGCAAAGATATTCTCCCACTCTGTAGGCTCTCAATGATGTACCTTGCAGAAATAGAACAAGCAATTATGAAATTCATCTGGAAGAATAAAAAACCTAGAATAGCTAAAGGAATCCTCAGTAGCAAGAGCGAAGCAGGGGGTATTGCAATACCAGATCTTCAACTCTACTACAAAGCAATAGTAACAAAAATGGCATGGTATTGGTACCAAAATAGACAGGTAGATCAATGGTACAGAATAGAGGACATGGACACAAACCCAAATAAATACAATTTTCTCATACTAGACAAAGGTTCCAACAATATGCAATGGAGAAAAGATAGCCTCTTCAACAAATGGTGCTGGGAAAACTGGAAAACTATATGCAATAGAATGAAATTAAACCCCTATCTCTCACCCTACACAAAACTCAACTCAAAATGGATCAAGGACCTCGGAATCAGACCAGAGACCCTGCATCTTATAGAAGAAAAAGTAGGTCCAAATCTTCAACTTGTTGGCTTAGGATCAGACTTCCTTAAAAGGACTCCCATAGCACAAGAAATAAAAGTAAGAATCAACAACTGGGATAGATTCAAACTCAAAAGCTTTCTCTCAGCAAAGGAAACTATCAGAAATGTGAAGAAAATTGTTTTTATTAATCTTTATTCTTTAGAAAAAATAGACCTAAAAATTAGGGTTTGTACAATTATAGTTAAACAAAAACTTTTAAGGTATGGTACTATATTACAGAGTCTCAATTTTCCTTTAAAAACTAAACTTGGTTAATATTAATATATCAAGATAATTGTTGGATGGTTACTCTTCTTTGTATATTAAATATATTCATATCTTCCAGGAATACAAATCTTTAAAGTAGAAAATTTATCAAGCTACAGTTGTCAAATTAATTGTCTGTAATGTTAACATTAAACTTATAAAGAATAGTGAATTTCATGGAGAATTTATTTTTATCATTTAACATCCTAAAACAGAACTGTTATCAATAGGATATATGCAAAATTTTATGTTATCTTCTACACTGAAATAAAAATAAAAATTTAGATCTCATGATTAGTGAGAGCCTGGTTTGTTTAAAGGTTAATATTGTGAAACAAGAAAACATTTTGTCACTTTGCTTCATAAAAGGAAAATTAAAGGCTCTATTAGCCTCTCCTTGATTCATGTTTTAGATGCAATGTCATAGCGTGTTGATTGATCTTTATAAAGACTTGGGAAACAATGTATGTAAAGTTTGTAAAATGTTTAAATAGGAGGAAGGGATTAACTAAAGAACTAGAACACTTAGGATTTGTGAATACCCCCACCTTATATGAAATAAGGCTTTGCCTTCCATCTTACTGCAAGTTATAATGGCTCCAAAATAAGCCAGTCTTCAGCTCATTTAAAGTTGTAGTCAAAATATGCCTTTTTTGTTGTAAAATTACTATGATCTCAAACAGGGAAAGTAATGTATAACTCAGTCAAAATTCAAAATAGTTATTACACAAACTAAATATGTTTTTACTCTTGTTAATCTCATTTTGTATTTTCCTTGGAAATCTTTAACTGTTGCCTGATTAATATTTTGCAGAGGGGCTGGGGAGATAACTCAGTTGGTACAGTGCTTGCCTTGCAAGCACAAGGCCCTGGGTTTGATCCCCAGCACCCAAAAAAAAAAAAAAATATTTTGCAGAAGTACTGCTTCAAGATCAAACAGCCTAAATTAATTTGAGATAATAAGGCATCACCTATAGGACAGATAAGATAATGTAGACTCCAATTAAATTACAGTGGAGTATATAACTATAAAATTACAGGTATTGAAGTTAAAGCCCAAGACACTTACTTTATGACTCATGAGACTGACTTGTGGATGTTTAAGATCAAACTTAGTGATTGAGAGTAAATTAAATGTATCATAAAAACCAATATTTGATACTTTCCCTCAGAGTCAGCCTGAATCCAGGGAACCAGAGAAATTCTCTAAGGAGCTTTGCAACTCTGGGAAACATGACCTCTCGATCATGGAGATTAATGAGACCACTAGAGGAAGAAAAGTCAAACAGTGCACCTGATGCTGAGGAAGATCATTGGAAAAGGGAGACATCCCTGATGCCTCCATGGGAAACCACCTCACCTAGAAGACCCTACCTAATAAATGGTACAACAGGAGCTAAGAAGCTGTTCTCAAATTTCGCATGAGTGAACCCTGTGGGAACTCAACTGACTTGGAAGAGACAGGAATAGGTCAATTCCACCAGCTTGGCCATAAACCCCTACAAAAACAGTTAAAGCCAAAACATAACCATTCTTGGGCATTTAAAGAAGAAACAATAATTAAATGTAATTTAAATGTACATTCATGTTAACCACCTAGAATAAATAAAGAATGGATGTTACAAAAGAGAGAAGGCTCAACATGTAACTTCTCATTGTCCAGTGCTTTTGGAGTTTTAGGATGTCCATTACAGATCAAAACTGATAATGCTCTGGCCTATAGTAGTTCTTTTTAACAGTTTTGCCACCAATTTTTGAACACAAAACAGGTATTTCTTAAAATTCTCAAGGGTAATCCATTGTAGAATGAACACATTTATCTTTTAAGCTACAATTACAAATACAAAAAGAGGAAAATAAGAACCTAAAAATTAAACTTAATCATGCCTTGTTTGTTTTACACTTTTAAAATTGTGATTCTGAAGATCACACAGCAGCTGAGAGGCTTATGTCATCCACCGTGACAGGTCCAATGGGTCTAGTTTGGTGGAAATATTTACAAACAGGACAGTAGAAAGGACAAGATCCAGTAATAGTGGGAGAGAGGTCATTTTTGTGTCTTTTCACAAGGAACATTCTGCCCTACTTGGGTAACTGAACATGCAATGAAGCATGGAGGACCTGGAGCCAAGGTTCAAATGATTGAAGATTGAACCAGAGACATCAACTCTGACCTCCAGGTAAAACCAGAAGCCAAAGTGGAGAAAGAAGAGTAAAAACCAAGTGAACCAAACACTCCACCTGCCATCATGGGGATAAATGAGGAATCTGATTCAACAGGCTGAAAATATGACTCAACAATTAGAAGTTAAATATCAAATCAAAATATTTGTGGCCATGTTTGCTCTATTCACTGTCAGGTTGCCAGTCCCTCAGAACCAAGATCTGAGACTCAAAAGAGCTCTTAGAAACATTTTGGAATATATTAAATAGGGGGAGATATGGGAAGCCATCCTTATCTAGCAGAAATAGAGAGCTCCCTATTTCCCCTAAAAGAATGTCCCCCCTAACTCCACCCTATACTGTCCATCACAGAAGAAACTCCTCCCAATCTTGACCCCCTTTACCTGTGTGTCTATAAATAAAAGAAAGTTGAACTACACAATGTTGTTGTTAAAGGTCAGAGCTCATATGGCCAGACCCATCAGGCACTGTCACATTCAAAGAGTATTGACTCCTATGTGTTTACTGAGTAGATAAATTTGTGGGTAATTGATTTACAGTCAATATAATCCTCTAACTGTTAACCATTTTATCATATAGTGTGACATGACTGAAAGACCCCCACAATCAGAGTATATATCTTAGGAGAAAATGAATAAAATGTCTGTATTTAAAATAGTATCACCTTTATGAATTTTAGTGTATATTCTTACGATAAGGAAATGTGTGAACTTTCCTCAACACATCCTTTTCTCACTTTAGCACTCAAGTCTCTCTTACAAACTGTACATGCTATTTTTCTATTAATACCAAGACATGTCTGGAGTATGTAATGATTGTTAGGCTCCCACATTTCATGTGTTCTTCTATATATTCAGAATTATCATTTAGTATTGAAAATAATTTTTGATTATAATCTCATATTGAAATTATCTGTGAAATGTCATACTTGTTTTTCATATTTCTCTTTTTGATTAAGCTCAATGAAAACTCTACAAGTTTTGGTGAATTGAAAAGGGAGGATTGCATAATAGTAGAGAATGTCAACACTCTGAGGAAATGAATCTCAATGGAGTAATTGTATCCATGAATATACTATTTCAGGGTTGCCTTAATTCTGATTTATTACCAGATGTAATATCTTTAATACATCAACTGACCCAGCTTTGAGAGGCATGCCCTCTAAGACACACTGTTTAAATTTTCATTTTTGAACTTCAAATGAGTTCAAAAGTAATGTTGATGCTGAATATTATCATCCCATCTTTACAGTATAGGCAATCATATTACCTATCATCTAGAACAATTTTATGTGAAACATTAAGTATCATACATGGAAGTATTTCTGAGATAATGCATCTATAAATATGAATACCACTATTTTTAATTTTCAGTTCTTCATACATTTGATTTTGGAGATTTAACTCAGGCATTTTAATAACAACTACTTCTTTTGCTGTCTCAGAAAACCTACATAACATTAGAACATCTTAGCAATATGTGCAGAAAGAAATTTGGTGGTATTTTAGTTCTGTGTTTGAATCCCAATATAGCTGTCCATTTTAGATTCCTATTATTATAATGACCAGAATATCTATTCTAAGAGAGCAATGTCCAGTTATCAAATACTAGTAGAAATATATCCTAATGTTTCCCCCTCATTCATATAAAATCAGAGTGACAAATAAAGTCACAGTTAAAATAGATTCAAGTCATTCCATTGTAAGATTATCATTAAAGAAAAAAACATTTGAACCAAGTCTGAAAGATCTACTTCCTAAAGATTTCAAATTTTATTCCCTATTAAGCAGTTCTCCAGTTCAGAGGACCAAGAAAAAATGATACAGAAAATTTGATATTAATCTACTGATGAAATATTTTCTTTACAAAGCATTTTGTGTTTTAATTAAACTGTCTGAAATAGTATGTACATATTTTAAATAATTTACACACACATTGAAAAAATGTAGTCATGATAAAATCATGCATATGAGGCTATATCATTTCAGGACTCTCTGGACCTATAAGGCAAGATATTAAGAGACTTCAGAAAAGTTAAATATCAATGGATATAGTACATATTTAAAAATCTCAGGTGATGTTAATATTCATTAAAACATTGAATTGTTGATTATTGTTTATTTTGTTTTTACTTGGGATCTACTAGTTTTACTAAATATGGGACATAGAATTATAATTTCAGAGTGTGGGTATACCATGGGTATATATTGTATAGTGATCAGATAAGGGAAATTTCAATCTTCTCAAAATTATTTCTTATATTTGAGACCTGATGTGGGGGCGTCCAGAATTCCATCCAGTGCTTGACAAAGATCCTCTGGAGGATGATTGCAAAGGTTCATCCTAAAAGGAATTGCCAGATGTTTTGCTCCAGAGCATGGCGTTTTTCTGCTGTTTTTCTGATAATGTATTACTCATTTCAGTCTAAATGGATTGCTTAAGGGGACGAGGGGAATACAACAAAAATTCCAGAAAATATTACCTACAATCTGAGAAACAATGGGTCTTTACCACTAACAAAATTAAAAATCATTTTGCAACCATGCAATGAGTCCCTGAAAGCCTCTGGAGAAAATAGTTATAGATCTGCCTTTGTCTCCAACAGGCTGGTTAAATTTTAACAATGCTTTTGTTTATGTGTGGTGGTGAGGTAAGAGAATAAGGTTCCAAAACATTCCTTCCTTCCTACAAAGAATATGTCACCCCTATAATAAATGTTGGTACACAATAACCATTGGGACCGCTGCCCTCCTGTAACCTTTAACTCAGCAATTTAGGTATTAACCAGAGGGACCTAATAGAAATGTTCACATGAGATTACTTGTCTATCACTTTAACCATGAGAATAATAAGAATAGTCTTAGGTCACATAGAGTTTAGATACTAAGGAAATAAACATTGTATTACCTCATCAATGTAGATAGATATTCTTAAAACAATTGTGATAAGGTAAGGATGATCTGTAAGGTTGTTGTTTTCTACCTATGCTTTGGAAACTTCTTTAATATTAACTACAAGACTGCCATTATAGCCTGAAGAAAAATGTATATAAACCCAGCCTTCCCCAGAATAAAGTGGGATTGATTGCACCAGAACTAGAGTCTGTGTCTTTCATTCTCTATCCATTGCTGACGCTGTATCCCCGCACCTCATTTACCAGTGTGGAACCCATGAACTCCTGCTAGGGCTTGACCCCAGCAACCTGAAAACTCTGCTGGGGTTATTTTGAATTGCATACATAATAATAGAGTGTAATCACCCTATTATGCTATAAATCATAAGTATCACTTTACCCTTTTAACTATCTCTAGCATTCTTACACAGTCTATCACAATCCCTTTCTTAGCATAGATCTACATAGCTTTTCTGTTCTCAAGTTCTGTGTGATCAAACTATCAGTTTCAACACATGAGGGCCAACATGCATTGTTTGTGGATAAATTGAACTCTCAACCACCAAAAGGAAAAGACATTGTTACCCCCAGTTAATGATAAGACAATGAGATACAATTTTCTGCATTCATTCATTCAGTGTTTTCTGTGTCACCAAAGATAAGTCCAGAAAAGAAGAATAGAAAGATATAAGTCAATTGTTCATATATCTAAACTTATGGCCATTACACTTGAGCACTAGGACTTACATCTCTTATTTTTGACATCCATGCACATTTAAATGGTTTATGCTCATTCTTATAAATTTATGTCACAGAAATCAAATATGGATATAGTTATAGTGTAAGATTAAATGGACACATATCAGCATAGAATAATAACTTTAAGTAATTTTACTAGACCAGGTGCAGTGGGAAATGCCTGTATTGCACTGACTCAAGAGTCTGAGACAGGAGGATTGCAAGTTGAAAACCAGCTTCAATAACTTAGCAAGGTACTAAACAACTTTGTGAGACACTATCACAAAATTAGGGAAAAAAAGACTTAGTGGTAATTGTCCTGGGTTCAATCCCTGGTACTAAAACAGACAAGAAAAATTTTAAATTTTTCTCTACACAAAAATACTGTATTATGAAACAAGACCAAAAAATGCATTCTATCACATTATTTATGTGAGTTGCATACAGGATCTGCTTTAATTAATTTGACACATTTGGGTCTTACCAAAGCAAAGCATTCTAACTCTCGTTGATGATATTTTCAATCACCTGTGACTCAAAGCCATTGGAAGATGTAATTTCAGTATGGCTGTGAATTCTTCATTTCTACAAACAGGAGTAATAAAATTCAGGAGTGTACAGTACCATGAATTAACAATAATATTTAGGAATTTATGGATTTCTTTGTTCATTGCCTTATAATAATTGAAAAATTGTTTTCTGAAAGTGAGATTCTGAATTATTAGCAGAAAATTTAGACTCTCTCCCAATAGTGTGAATAAAAGAAAGGAACACAATTTGATGTAATCCTAAGCACAACTAATCTTACTCTTAGTAATGCCAGGAAAAAAATACAGAAAAATATACTTTTGTCATCCTTCTATCTCCAATTTTAAAATGCAAATCACTAAATGAAGTGAATCACGTATATATGATTAAAATTCTGTTAATATTTTATGGTAACTATTATGAAGAAATGTCCATAGCAATGTGTATACTATTGTATAATTATTGTTAGAAAGCATTCTTAGCAATGGGATCTCTTCATAGGATGAGGGAAGAGAAATCCTTAAGCACATCCCTTCCAACTGTTCCCCATTGTGATCCTGCTTGGCACAACATGTTCTAGGTGATCAGGGTCAGAACACAAGTTTTACCATGATTAGGCTGATCTGAGAAATACTCCTCAAATAAGGATCTATGGGTTGAAGTTGACAATTTGGTACCTGGATGACCTCTCATACCCAGTGCTAATATTGTACTTTACATGCTGGAGAAATCAACCTGCCCCTAGACTGGATGTTATATGTGTAAGAATGTGTAAATCACAGGGATCTAATGTTAATTTCTGAAATAGGTCACATTTGAAGAAAACACATCTTGTGAGAAGAAAAGGACAAGAGAACTGATTGGAAAAACATATCACACATGAAAAATAGAAATGTTCAATAAATTCAGAACTTTTATTTTTTAGAGAAGATAGTAAAGACTGAGGGACACTCATGGTTAAGACTTCCTTTATTATCAGAATCAAGGAAACAGTCCTGTTAGAAATTGTGCAATTTTCCTAATAACAAAATCAGGGGGGGCTGTGTGATACATGCATCATAATATATTTTCCCTCAAACTAGTGAGAATTGCTTGGAATAGGGTTCTCTGGAGGAAAATAATCAACAAAAAGTATGATTATAAAAAAGAAAAATTTTAGATTGACTTACATGATCAGAAACTGGATAGTCCACAATGGTGGTCTGCAGTTGGAGAGTTGGAAGAACAAGTAGCTGCATATTCCAAGATATAGAAGCCCAAGAACAAGAAAGTTCAGCAGTGCTACCCTAGTCCAAGACCAAGGTTTCTGGAAAATACCTGCAGAATCACTGGCAGAATCTACTTTGGAAGAGTGAAAAAGTGAGAGTCCAATATCTTCAGACAATCAATCAGCATCAAGAATCCATTCAAGAAGAACTGAGATTGCATTGGTATCTGCTCCTAATTTTTACAGCTTTTAGTCAATCATATTGTGTGTTGCTGCCCACAATTTGGGAGGGGTTCCACTTCAGTTTTTATTCTACATTCTAATTATTTCTAAACACGCCCTCATTGACACTAACAGAAGCTTCTTTGTCATTGTCATCACTTAATCCAATCAAGTTGACAATTCAAATTAGCCATTACAAGTCTGCACCTTGTCAACTTGATGCACAAACATGAAACATTATATCACATTTCATCTCCAAATCACACATTAACAGTTCATAATTTCACCTAACATAACTGTCTTACAACTAAAAACATACTAGTTCTCTCTCAAGAATAGAAGTAAAAACAGAAATATTACTGATGTTATGTCAATCAATAATATATTACATGATGAATAACAGCATAACAAATATTTTCTCTTAATGCATGTATATGTATCAGCATATTCTTAATGGAATAGGGAAGATAAATCTATGGCAATTACAATCCTCATTTCTATATCTGGTCACTTTGCTGTAGTTGGTATTCATGATTATCTTTTTCTAATACCCATTCTTTTTTTCCTCTACCTTCAGAAAGCAACCAGCAGGTCTTGACTGGGAATTGAGACATTTGTTGTCTTGCTTGGATTGGGTTGCTTTAGTTTCCCATTGATCTTACAACAGGATAGGGAAACATCAAGAGAAGCCCCAAAGGATGTCCTGCACTCCATGAGTATGTCTCTTTAACACCATTGTGGAGAAACAGTTCAATGTGCCCTTGGTAATCTGGGTCAATCACCCCTGGAAGTACCATAACTCTGTTTGTAGCCTGTTGACTCAGAGGCATGAGGAACCCAAAGTGGTCAGGGGAAAACCTGACTTCCCGTAAAAAAATTATTGCTGTATCTCCTGGCTGAAGCATTCCTCCTTGTGGAACTAAGACTTCTAGGCCTGTACAGTGTAAGGTTGAATGGACAGGAAACAAAAACCTTCCCAGTGATTTACTATGGGTAATGGTGAGCAGTAACATTTCTATTTCCAGTCCTTGATTCCTGGACCCATGAATTCTAGCAATAGAAGAGAGAGTACCCATGTAGTGTTGCTGATTCAGAGAATAGGAAGTCTTTGGAAGAACATTGCATCAGCCCTGAAAGGTATTGCCACCTAGCTGGCACTCTAACTGCATCTTCAAGAAACTCTTCCATCATTCTATCAAACCAGGTCCTTCAGGATGATGGGAAACATGGTAAGACCAGTGAATCCCATTGTCATGAGCCCATTTCCCACTATTTTTCTGTGAAGTGAGATCCTTGGTCTGAAACATTGCTGTGTGAAATAACATGACACTGGATTAGGCATTTTGTAAGTACATGGATGATCATTTTGGCTGAAGGACTAAATGCAATGAAGTCAAATCCATACCCTAAAAAAGTGACATTCCATTTGCTGCCATTCCAAATGCTGCCATTTCCATCATGGTGTGGTCCAATATAATCAACCTGCCACCTGGTTGCTCGCTGATTTCCCTGGGGAATGATGATATATGGTGGCCTTACTGTTGGTCTCTGCTACTGGCAAATTGGGCACTCAGCAGTGGCTGTAGCCAAATCAGTTTTGGTGAATGGAAGTTCATGCTGTTAAACCTATGAATAACTGCTAGCCCTGCCACTATAACTACATGGTTCATGAGTCCACTGGTCAAAGTCAGGGGTGTCTGGGAAAAGTGGATGACTGCTATCCACAAATCCAGTCATCTTATCAACCTGATTATTAAAATTATTCTCTGCAGATTCAGCTTTTGTTTAGCATTCACATGAGAAACAAATATCTTTAAATCCATTGCCCATTCAGAGAGGTCTGTCCACATACCTCTTCCCAAATGTTCTTGTCACCAATTTGACAATGATGTTCTTTCCAGATCCCTGACCATCTAGGCAAACTATTGGTTACAGCCCATAATTTGTGTATAGTCATGTATTTGGCCATTTATCCTTCCAGCAAAATGCACAACAAGATATACTGCCCTAGGTTCTGCCCATTGTGAGGATTTCTGTTCACCACTGTCCTTCATGCTTTTTTTCTAGAAATGGGCAGGAGTGCTACAGCTGTCCAATTCCAGGTGCAGAACCATGCATGAAACAGACCCTAGTCTACTCTTCCTCTGTTAATTGGTCATAAGGTACACCCCATGAAGCCGTAGGTTCATGCTGAGGAACAGAATTTACTGCAGATGGCTTAAAAATCATGGGCATTTGAGGCACTTCATGCAAATTACTTACACCTTCAGATTCTGCCAATGCCTGATTATATATTTACCAATTTCACTTGAAGATGGACACTGTTGCAAATGTCCAAATTTATGGTTTTGTAAGTCAGAACACCCAGTATATGATGGGCAGTTTTGGTTGAATAGTAACCTGGTGATCCAAAGTCAACCTGTCTCATTCCACTCAATTTCAGTAGCAGGCCAAGACCTCTTTTTCAAAGGGAAACTTGTTGTGTGAAGTTGATGGCAGGGCCTTAATACAATATCTCAAAGACATCATCTGTGAATCAAATGTGGGGGCCTTCCAAAGGCTCCACATCATCCCTATCTGCCACTGATATTTTGAATATTGTGGAAAGTTATCCTTATTTAACAGAATTGGGGGTTGAGCCATGGGACACCGATGCCTGGCTTCTAGGAACTGCTGGGAAGCATGTAGCACTACAAAGGAGAGGATTCCTGTCTCCCTCTGGAATATTCTCCCTAAGAGAATGGCTCCCCTAACTCCACCCTATCATGTTAATCACAGAAGCAGCTCCTCCTAGTCTTGACCCTCTTTTATATGTATGTTATAAATTAAAGAGAATTGGGTGACTCCATGTTATCGTTAAAGGTCAGAGCTACCATGCCCACACCCATCATGCCATTTCTTTTTGGTAATTTCTTATATCCACCACAAACATACCACATATCTAATGTGTCTGATTTCAATCTTTCAATGCCAGTTATTTCAAATAGGGGTTCTTGTGTCATTTGTTACCATACAAAGAACAATCAAATTATTCCCACAACCATGGTAAATATGAGAACACCACATCTTTCACCAAGTTCTACACAGCACATCTTAGGGAAAACAAACAAAATTAAAAATTTCTATAAAAATGCAACATTAGTACTAATACTGTATTTCAAATGATACAGGGAAACCATGTTTTATACAGACCCTGGGTCTCCTGAATTATATCAGCAGAAGTTTCAATATGAATCCAGTCCCAAAATACACAATTCTTACTAATACAATACCTATCCAATGCAAAGCCCAGCAGATTGAGAATATGGAGGATCATGATCAGTTCTATGTTGTCTTCACCTCTTGGTTTTCCTAGAGATATTGGTTTTGACTTGACAAACACTAAGCTTTTGAAGTCTCCTTCATTTGCATGGAGGTTTCATGTGTGCCAAAGTAGAGTACTACCTTGAAGACTACTGTTGTTTGCATTTTGAATTATATGCCATTATAACATGGTGAAAATTTCTTCTTCAATGGCTTACTGATTAAATACTGTATCAGCATGTTCATGAGAATGATATAACCTATCAGATTTTTGGGGTGGTCTCATCTACAGGAACAACAACTTTTAGAAATCCAGTTGATGGAGGAAACAATGCTGACTTCCGCAGGAGGTCCATCCTGAAATCATTCATAGGAATGAGCTTCCATTTCAAACTGCTTCTTTTAAACAAAGTTTTATTCACTTGATTTAACATAGAACAAAATGCTAAGAAATTGGAGTCAGCATTATCTGCAGAAGTTCTGTATAGTATATGATTGGAAACTTTCCTGGTCTGTCACTGTGAAATGATTTTTGGGAAAACCATGATAAGTCAAAGTCAAACAATTTTTAACAAATTTTTAATTTCATTTTGAGAACAATATTTCAAGAAACCCCAGTGGCATATGAAAACCCCAGTGGCATATGAAGAGCCCCAGTCTGGGGGATATCATGAGAGAATGATTTAACCCCACATAATGAGGAAACAGTTGTATCTGAACCTTGAGCAGACACTTATCCCAGTGATCCACAGTGGCCCATGGCACAAGGAGAGACAGGCACATATGGAAACATTATGTGATCATTTTGTTATAAAAGGGATTTTGAGATGATATACACCTGAACCCCAAGTCTTTACAATCACATTATATCCATTACATTCTGACTTTTTCTATCTCTTATGGCCTTTCTTTTGAAATATCCTATCCAGCAGATATCTGGGCAAATTCACAGACAAGTTGAGGTGCTGGATCTTGCAAGTTTTTCACATATGGGGTGGTTGGTGAAGGTGGTTCTCAAGAGAAAGGAGTTTGTCTAAATGAGGGAATGCCTAAGAAAATCACACAGACTCATAATGTAAATATAAATAGGCAAAGGGACGAGATGATGTGTCAGTGATCTCGGGCACAATATATGCCAGCAGAAAACATAAAAACTAATGAATACCTTATCCAATTTTAAATCTTGTGGATGTTATGCTGTCAGAAATTTCTCTCAAGAATCATTCCACTGTGATTAGTTGAAGAAAATCATATCCATTGAACTCTCATTTATTTACTTCCATTCATATTCCTTCTTCCCTGGTGTGATCCTTAAAGTAATGCCTAAATTGGTCACCAGTGCTCTGGTGAATGTAGAGCAAAAGAGGAAAGGGCTAAAATAATCAAAGTGGAAGGGGTTGGCATCTGGTATGTTGGGTTTTGGACACTGAGGTTCAAGACTACAGTAGGGAAATGCACTTTGTTTCTCCCCAACGGGTTGTGTCTGGGTTTTGGGCAACATGGGTTTTCATGACTGGCTTCACTGAGATTCTGGCTTCTCTGGAGATACCTCCTTATGTCACCGAAGTGTGGAATGAGAGCCTGATGCCATCAAGGTTGCCATGACAGCCAGAGAGGCTTCTGATCCTGACCAATTCAGATAAATCTTCTTAAAATCCCCAACACTGCTGTGATTGTTAGAGGGAAGAGTAGGGGAGTGAGTCCCAGGCATTTGTTGTTTTCAGGAAATGGTATTCTAGCATTGTCACCCAGGAGCAGATGAAACATGGTGTGTTAGGGTATTTTCCCAGTGGGCCTTTGATCTAGCCAGCTCAATCCAAGAGAAGGGATCCCTCTGGAGAATGACAGCCTGCAGTATTCTCCAGGACCAGTAGGTTGCCATATTCTATTTTGGCTTCACCAGGTATCATGGACCCCTGACTATCCCAATCCAGCTCCAATGATAAATTCCCCCCAATATGTAGTGAACCAGGTAAGGACAGAGGGAGGCAGGAGGGCATGTGGGTCATCTAGCTTTTCACAGTCCCCTGTAGTATTGCAATCCAAACCCGGTTTTTCAGGTCTGGACTCATCTGGGATTTTACCAAGTCAGAAACATGACCTGTGGTGCTGCTAGCCACACAGGATGTTGGCAGTGGATACCTTGTGGAAGGGCAGTATGCAGTGGAGTTTGGTATGTTAGGTATGATTTAATTGGGAAACATCACACCACCTCTGGTGGCACACCTCTCTTTTCTTAGAATGCCCAAAAGGAGAGAGCTGAAACCTGAGAATTTAATTTCTAGGTGGAGGTGGCTATATCTGTAATTTCTAATGAGGAGAGGAGGGAGTCAATCACTCAGCATGTGGAACAAAGGCCAGGAAAGAGGTAGCAAGCTAGGGGAGATGTTCTATTCTCACTCCACCTGAGAGTTCCCATATCCATTGCTGCTGCCTTACAATTAGTCTGCATTCAGAATTTTGTTGGTAAGAGATTCCCAGGGCCTTTCAATGCAGTTTTAGATGCAGAAATATCTGACCAATCTCTTTAAACAGAACAGTTCATCCTCTTGACACAACTAATACATGTCTGGCAAAAGACACTCTGACATTACCAAGGTTACATTTACCATTCCCTGTAAGATATAGACTAACAGACAGTGTCATAGACACTGGCACAATGATGTTCCAATTAAGTTAAATTGCTGGATTAAAAAAGCACATGAAAGTGGCAGAAAGAGCACTTTTTAAAGTGGCATAATACCATTTTTGAACATGCATCAAGCTGGAAGAATGGAATGGTAAACATGAGCAAAGGTGAATATTCAGAAAACGAAGAAGTAAAGGACATTTTTGGTGCACTTAGTGCAGAAGGGTATTGGAGATGAATATCATCAGAGCAGAGACTCTAAAAGAAATTGTCATTGTTAGTGGTCACCCCAAAAGTCCAGGACACTTATTCAGCATCATAATACTTACAAATACAATAAAAAGTATTTGTGAGATTATTTGTAAACAACAATAATTACTGACAGTAATTGAACTTGCCAAGGACACTATTGGTCTTGCAAATTACTGACTCCTTTCTGTTGCTTTTAAAAAACAATTGAGGATGCATATGCAGATTTTGCCTTTCAGGAACATGACAGATGAGGAAATATTTTCTTTCACCAGAGAATCAGCACGAAGCTCTCAGATTTAATAAATACAAATTTGGAAATTCAGCACTGATCTATGGCTCTCAAAATAAAGGTGCACCACATCATCAGAAATTTAAACAAGAGAATCTCTGCTAAACTACGAAAATAAAGACACAATAGAGGGAAACCTGAAATTCATCAACAGAAAATTTTAAAGAATACCTAAAGTTGTGATAGGATGTAATGAGCTGGAAAAGCAGGTAATGAAGCATTTCCAAAATTAAAAATTCTTTTTTTTTATGTAATTGTTTATATCCACCACAACTATGCCACATATCATATGTTGGGATTTCTTACTTTCAATGTCACTTATTTCAATTATGGGTCCTCGTCATTCATTACCTGACAAAGAACAATCAAATTACTTGCATAAACATGGTAAAGATGAGAACACATTATTCACCAAGTTTTGCACAGCATATATTCAGGACCAATCTATCAAAATTAACAATTTCTATAAAAATGCTTCATTAGTATTGAGACTCTACATCAAATGGCACAGGGAATACAGATTTTATATAAACCCTGTGACTTCTGAATGATGTCAGCAGAAGATAAGATATGCATTCAACACCAAATCATAAAATTATTTTATAATACATTAAGTATCACAATGCAAAGTGCAACAGACTGAGAAAGTGGAGAACTGAAAGCAGTTCTATGATGTCTTCACCACTTGGTTTTCATGATGACATTGAGGATGACTTGAAACATGCCCAGCTGTGGAAGTCTCCCTCATTTGAATGCAGGATGCGTTTGTGACAAAGTAGACTACTACCTCAAGAACACTAGTGCATTAGACATTTTGAATTGCATAATATTAAATTGTCATGAGCAATTTCTCCTTCAAACTTGCTGATGAAATAATGTATCAGAATGTTGATGAGGATGTTTTAACCTTTCAGTTCCTGATAGTTGTGTCATCTGCAGGAATACCAAGCCTTAGGAAATACAGGTCATTGGGGAAACAATGCTGAATGCCACCAGAGCTCCATCCTGAAATGTGTCATAGAAATGGGCTTGGATTTTAAACTGGTACTTTTCCAACAATGTTCTATTCACTTGATTTAACAGAGGAGGTAATGTTGAAAAATTGGAGGCTTGGTAATATCTGCAGAGGCTCAGTAAAGTAGGAGACTGTATCCTATTCCAGTCTGACTCTCTGAAATAATTTGCAGGAAACCATCCCAAGGGAAAGTCAAACAATTTCAAACAAAGTTTTAATTGCAATTTCAAGAACAATTCTGCAAGAAACCTTAGTTGTATTTCAAGACACAGTCTTGAGGGCATCTTGAGAGAAAGATTTAACCCTATATAAGAACAAAAACATTTGTTGCTGAACAGTGAGCAGACAATTATCCCAGTGATTCATATTTGCCTGGGGTAGAAGTAGAGACAGGCACATGTGCAAAATATTATGTGCTCATGTCGTTAGTATAAAATGTATTTTGGGTATCATTTACACCTGATCCCCAAGACATTACACACAACCTATTCATTCCTTTCTGACTTTTTCTATTTACCTTGGCCTTTTCCTTTGAAATATTCTGTCCCACATATATCTGGGCAAAATGCACATCCTATTGAAGTTACTGGATGTTACCCATTTTCTCAGTTATGGGGGAGGTTGAGAAATGTGTTTCTCCAGGAGAAAACCAGGTTTTCTTCATTAGACAATGCCTTAGCCACTTATTCAGATGTCATCTGAAAATATAATTAGTCAAAGGGAAATGGTGATGGATGTTATGGTGACCCATGGCACAATATTTTCAAGCAGAAAAAGAAGAAAAAGTAAGCAAACTCATCCAATTTTCAAACTTCCATAATCATGTTGGCAGCAATTCCTCACAAGGATTATTACAGTGTGATCAGTTGCAGATGATCATATCCATTGAATGCTCATTCATTTATATCCAAACAAATTCTTTCTAGACTGGTGTGATTCTTATCAAAGTAATGCCTACCTTGGTTTCCAGTGCTTTGGGGAAGGTAGACAAAAAGATGGAAGAGCTACAATATTCAAAATGGAAGGGGTAGGCAACTAGAATGTTGGGTTTGAAGACCATGGATGTTTCCATCTCCAATAGGGGATTGCTAATTGTTTATCTCCACAGGGATTGTATCTGGGCCTAGGAGAACATGGGTTTCCATGTATGGCTTCTGTAAGATCCTGTCTGTGCTGCACATACCTCCTGATGTTACAGAAAGGTGCAATGAGAGAACAATGACATCACAGTTGCCATGTCAAACAGAGTGGCTTCTGGACCTGGCAGCTTCAAATAAATATTCTAAGCAAGCATCAGCTCAGGTGTAATTATAAGAGGGAAGATGAAGGGAGTGAGCCCCAGGGACCTGCTCTTTCCAAGAAATGCAATCCTAACATCATTAACCAGGAGCAGAGTAGCCAGGGAGTGTTGTGGGCACTGCCCTTTTGGCCTTGGATCAAATAAGCTCCATTCAAGAGAATCAACCCTGATGAAATACAAGTCCATATTATCCTCCAGGACTGCTAGTCCTGTGGCACAGTCTTTGAGTGGCACACCAGATTTTATGGTCACCTGGCCACCCTGATCCTGCTGCAAGCAATAATGCCCCAACAGGTCTAGTGGAACTGGGAGGGATGGAGTGGTGTGGGAGGGCATGTGGGTCACCCAGCTTTATCAAAGTTTGCTGTGGTATTGTGCACCAAACCCAATCTTCTAGGTCTGGGCTCATCCTTAATTTTTCAGTCAGGAATCTGACCTATGGCATTCCCAGTCACACAATATGCTGGCTCTTGACAACTCAGGACAGAAAGCATGCAGTGAAGTTTGTGGGTTTGGTAAATATTGAATTGGGAAAACGCACACCAATTCTGGTGCGACACCACTCCTTTCCAGGAATGACCAAAAAGTAGAGAGCTGGACCCTAGAAAGTTTGAGTTCTAAGTAGAGGTGGGTGGATGCTGTGATTTCTAATGAGGAGAGATGGGAGACATCACTCAGCATGTGGTATGACAAGGAAAGTGGTCACAAACTAGGAGAGATGTTCTGTGTTCACTCCATCTTCCAGGTCCCAACTCATTGCTGCTTCCTTACAACTAGACTTCACTCAGAAATTCTCTTTTTATGAGTTGTCCAGGGGCCCTTCAACTCACTTTCAGAGTCACAAATATCTGGTCAATCTGTCTTCACCAAAGGATTCATCCTCTTGACATGTATAATGCATATCAGGCCAAAGGTCCAATGTGAGAATGCCAAGTATTCTTTTACCAGCCCCTGTAGAATTCAGACTACAGAACAGTGACATAGAAACTGTCACAATTATGCTTCAAATAAGTGAAATTAATAGATGAAAAATGTATCCGAGGATGGTGGGAAGAGCACATTGCTTAATGGTATAATACCAACTTTGAACATGCATCAGGCTGGAAGAGAGGAATGGTACACATGTTCAAAGCTGAGTATTATAAAAAAGAAGAGTAAGGGACATCATTGGGGCACTCTATATAAGGGTGTTGGAGATGGATACAATCATCAGTGAAGACACACTGAAATATATTGTCTTTGTTAATGGTCTCCCAAAGAATTCCAAAACATTTCTTCCACTTCATAGTACTTATAAATAGAGTAAGAAGTAATTGTGAGATCATTTGTAAGCAACAATGATTACTGACCCTAGTTCAAATTTCAAAGGACATCAATGTCCTTGCAAATTCCTGGCTCTTTCTGGTTGCTTGCAGCGGACAGCTGATAAGACATATGCAGATGTTGCTTTTCTGTCCCATGACCTATGACGAAAGGTTTCCTTAAACTAGAGAATCTGCACTCCAGCACTTAAATTTAAATAAGTACAAATTTTTAAACGGATTAGTCTTATTAGTTGAAGAAAATTATATCCATTGAAGTTTCATTCATTTCCATTCAAATTCCTTCTAACCACGTGTGATCCAATTTGATGAAATACCAAACTTGGTTACCAGTGCTCCTGGAAAGGAAGACCAAAGGACACAAGAGCTAAAGTATTCAAAGTGGAAGGGGTTGGCCTCTGGTATATTGGGTTTGAAGGGTGTGGAGGTTCCAATTTCTGAAGGGGAACGTAATTTTTTTCTCTCCCCTGGTGTTGTGCATGGACATCTGGTAACATAGGTTTCCATGAGTGTGTTCCCTGAGACCCTAGCTGCACTGTAGAAAACTTCTATTGTCACATAAATGTGGAAAGAGTGTGCAATGACATCCCAGGTGCCATGGAAAACAGAGAGGGATCTGTTCCTGGTAGCTTCAGATCAAGATTCTAAACAAGCATCAGCTCAGCTGAAATTTTAAGAGAGAAGATGAAGGTAGAAAGCCCCAGAGGTCTCCTCTTTCAAAGAAATGCAATTCAAACATTGTCACCCAGGAGCAAAGGAACCAGTAGTGTTGGAAACATGGTATTGAGAGTCTCTGATCTAACCAACTCCATCCAAGAGAAGGGAACCTGCTGAAGAACAACAGCCCACAGTTACCTCCAGACCAGCTATGGAGTGCAGTTCTCAGGTGGCAAACCAGGCATAATTGCCACCTGGCCTCTCTAATAATTCTGCTGCAATCAATTATTCCCCAACAGGTCTAGTGGATCAGTGTGGGATGGAAGAGTGCTGGAGGGCATGTGAGTCACTGAGTTTATCAGTTTCCTCTGGCATAGCCTTCTGAAACCACTTCTCCAAGTCTGGCGTCATTCAGGATTTTGTGTCAGGAAACTGTCCTGAGGTGGTACCAGCCACAAAGATGATGACTGTTAATGGCTCAGGGCAGGGTGTGTTCAGTGCATCTCAGTGTGTTAGCTGCTGATAGAATTAGGAAGTATCACACCAATTTTGGGGGACAACCCTCCTTTCCTGGAATGTGCAAAGAGGAGAAAGAAGGAATCTGGGTAGTTTGATTTCTAAGTGAATGTGTGTGGATGCTGTGAGAAGGAAAAATGAGTGAAACACTAAGCACATGGGATGGAGGCCATGAAATGTGTAGCAAAATAGGAGAGATGTTCTGTGATCACTGTACCCACCAGACACCACCTCCTTTGCTGTTGCTTTACAACTAGGCTTGAGTCAGAAATTCTCTTAGCAAGAGTTTCCCAGGGGCCCTTCAACTCATTATTAAATGCAGATCAAGTATCAGGTCATCCATCTTCACATAAGGGTGCAACCACTTGATAGGACTAATGCTTGTTTGATAAAAGGACCTCTGTTTCAATGTCAAATTTACTTTTACTATCAATAGTAGGATGCAGACTATAGGACAGTGTCACAGACTGTGACACAACGATGGTCCAATTAAGTAAAATTGATGGATGAAAAAAGTGCCTGATGATGGTGGGAAGAGGATAAGTTCAAATGACTTGGTACAAATTTTGAACATGCATCAGCCTGGAAGAGAGGTATGCTACACAGGTTCAAAGGTGAATATTCAAAAATGGAAGAACCTGCAAAGAACCAGTGGAGAGCCTCGATCTGCAAGCAGCCTCAGGGATAAGGGCAGGGCAGCCGGAGACCTCTTCAGGCGGCTCTGCCCACTCTGGCCGCAGGTTCTTTCCACAGGGCGGTCCAAGATGATGGCCTAGAGGGTGACTGCACCCCCAGTCGCTCCAGAACCCAGGAGTTAAGAAGGGGAGGCATTGAGAGACTCGGACTGAAATAGAGCCACGGGTGAGTCTGCCCACTGGGTAAAGCTCGGCCCAGGTGGCAGGCACAGATAGAGGTGGCTTATCGGAGCAAGGCAGGGCAGCTAGAATCTTCCACAGGCAGCCTTGCGCACTCTGGCTGTGGGCCCCGCCCACACAGCTAGCTTCTCCAGGTTCTTGGAGCAGGACCCCTAGTGAGAGCCTTTCTGACCAGAAAAAGCTCCAAGTCCCGGAGCCAGTGCAGCATACTCCCATCGTACTCCGGCACGCAAGCAGCTTCAGGGACCAGGATAGGGCAGCCAGAGACTTCCCCAAGCAATCTTGACCCCTGCAGGGGGAAGTGCCTTTCAAGGCTAGCTTCTCGGAGCAGACCAGCCAGAGAGAGGCTTTCTACATAGAACCAGCCACAAGTCCCCGAACCAACAGAGAGCTTCAATCCGCAAGCAGCCTCTGGGATTAGGACAGGGCAGCCAGAGACCTCTTCAAAAGGCTCTGCCCACTCTGGCCGCAGGCTCTTTCCACGGGGCGATTCAAGATGGTGGTCTAGAGGGTGACTGCACCCCCAGTCACTCCACAACCCAGGAGTTAAGAAGGGGAGACATTGAGAGACTCAGACTGAAATAGAGCCACGGGTGAGTCTGCCCACTGGGTAAAGCTCAGCCAAGGTGGCAGGCACAGATAGAGGTGGTTTATCAGAGCAGGGCAGGGCAGCTACAGTCTTCCGCAGGTAGCCTTCCACACTCTGGAGGTGGGCTCCTCCCACGCGGCCAGCTGCACACTGGAGGCCCTCAGAGAGAGCCTTTCTGCACTGAGCCAGCTCCAAACCCTGGAGCAGTAGGGCACTAGGGGCAGCTTTCTTCAGATGCACTGCATTATCAAACTCCTCCAAGACATCAGGCTACTAAAGGCTGGGAGGTGATACAATGGAAATCTACCGGGACACTATAAACCAATAGCGGAAATCTGCAATATCTCAAGGTCCCACTGACAGCTGACCAATATAATAAAACAAGGGAAGAAAATGTCCCAAACAACCTAGATATTACATCAATAAAACCCAATGACTGCACAGCAGAAGAAATGTCAGAAAGGGAGTTCAGAATGTACATAATTAAAAGGATCAGGGAAGCAAATGAGGAGATGAAAGAGCAAATGCAGGCATTAAAAGATCGTACCAATCAACAGTTAAAAGACCAAATACGGGAAGCAAGAGATCATTTCAATAAAGAGTTAGAGATACTGAAAAAAAAACAAACTGAAATACTTGAAATGAAGGAAAAAATAAACCAAGTGAAAAACTCCATAGAAAGCATAACCAATAGGATAGAACACCTGGAAGACAGAACCTCAGACATTGAAGACAAATTATTTAATCTTGAAAACAAAGTTGGCCAAACAGAGAAGATGGTAAGAAATCATGAACAGAATCTACAAGAATTATGGGATATTATGAAAAGGCCAAATTTAAGAATTATTGTGATTGAGGAAGGCTTAGAGAAACAAACCAAAGGAATGAACAATCTATTCAATGAAATAATATCAGAAAATTTCCCAAATCTGAAGAATGAAATGGAAAACCAAGTACAAGAGGCTTATAGAACTCCAAACATACAAAATTACAACAGACCCACACCAAGGCACATTATTATGAAAATACCAAACATACAAAATAAAGACAAAATTTTAAAGGCCGTGAGAGAAAAGAATCAAATTACACTCAGAGGGAAACCAATACGGATATCAGCAGATTTTTCAATCCAGACCCTAAAAGCTAGAAGGGCCTGGAACAACATATACCAAGCCCTGAAAGAAAATGGATGCCAACCAAGAATCTTATACCCAGCAAAACTTACCTTCAAATTTGACGATGAAATAAGATCCTTCCATGATAAACAAAAGCTAAAGGAATTTACAAAAAGAAAGCCAGCATTACAGAACATTCTCAGCAAAATATTCCATGAGGAAGAGATGAAAAACAACGATGCAAATCAGCAACAGGATGCGATAGCCTAAAGAATAGCAAAATAAAGGAGAAAGCAAATCATGTCAAAAACAAATATGAGTCAATTGACTGGGAATACAAATCATATCACAATAATAACCCTGAATGTTAATGGCCTGAACTCATCAATCAAAAGACATAGACTGGCAGATTGGATTAAAAAGAAAAATCCAACAATATGCTGCCTGCAAGAGACTCATCTCATAGAAAGAGACACCCATAGACTAAAGGTGAAAGGATGGGGAAAAACATACCATGCACACGGACACAGCAAAAAAGCTGGAGAATCTATTCTCATTTCAGATAATGTGGACTTCAAACCAAAACTAGTCAGAAGGGATAAAGAAGGACATCACATGCTGCTTAAGGGAAGCATAAATCAGCAAGACATAACAATCATAAATATCTATGCCCCGAACATTGGCTCATCCACGTACGTCAAACAAATCCTTCTCAATTCCAGAAATCAAATAGACCACAACACAATAATACTAGGCGATTTTAACACACCTTTCACACCACTGGATAGATCGTCCAAACAAAAATTGAATAAAACTATAGATCTCAACAACACAATCAACAATTTAGACTTAACGGATATATACAGAATATACCATCCAATGAAGAATGAATACACTTTCTTCTCAGCAGCACATGGATCCTTCTCTAAAATAGACCATATTTTATGCCACAAAGTTACTGTTAGCAAATACAAGAAGATAGAGATACTACCTTGTACTCTATCAGATCATAATGGATTGAAATTAGAAATAAATGACAGAATAAAAAACAGAAACTTCTCCAATACCTGGAGATTAAATAATACACTATTATATGATGAATGGATAACAGTAGACATCAGGAGGGAAATAAAAAAATTCTTAGAAGTAAACGAGAACAAAGACACATCATATCAAAATCTCTGGGACACTATGAAAGCAGTACTTCGAGAAAGATTTATTACATGGGGCACATTGAAAGAAAGAAGTAGAAATCAACAAATAAACGACTTAACACTACAGCTCAAAGCAATAGAAAAAGAAGAGCAGACCAATACCAAAAGTAGTAGAAGACAGGAAATAGTTAAAATCAGAGCCGAAATCAACAAAATTGAAACAAAAGAAACAATTGGAAAAATTAACAAAATAAATAGTTGGTTCTTTGAAAAAATAAATAAAATTGATAAACCCTTAGCCACACTAACAAAGAGAAAGAGGGAGAAAACTCAAATTACTAAAATTCGGAATGAACAAGGAAACATCACAACAGACACGAGTGAAATACAAAACATAATTAGAAGCTATTTTGAAAATCTATACTCCAACAAAACAGAAAACCTCAAAGACATCAACAAATTTATAGAAACATATGAATTTCCTAAACTGAACGAGGAGGACATACACAACTTAAATAAACCAATCTCAAGCAATGAAATAGAAGAGGTCATCAAAAGCCTACCAATAAAGAAAAGTCCGGGACCAGATCGGTTCTCAGCCAAGTTCTAAAAAACCTTTAAAGAGCAGCTCATTCCAATACTCCTCAAAGTATTCCATGAAAAAGAAGAGGAGGGAACCCTCCCAAACTCGTTCTATGAAGCCAATATCACCCTGATACCTAAACCAGACTGAGACACATCGAGGAAAGAAAATTTCAGACCAATATCCTTAATGAATATCGACGCAAGAATTCTCAACAAAATTTTAGCAAATCGCATACAAATATATATTAAAAAGATAGTGCACCACGATCAAGTGGGTTTTATCCCAGGGATGCAAGGTTGGTTCAACATTCGGAAATCAATAAATGTGATTCACCATATCAACAGTCTTAAAGTTAAGAATCACATGATTATTTCAAGAGATGCAGAAAAAGCATTTGATAAAATACAGCATCCCTTCATGCTCAAAACACTAGAAAAAATTGGGTAGTGGGAACATTCCTTAACGTTATAAAGGCCATCTACACTAAGCCCATGACCAATATCATTCTAAATGGTGAAAAACTGAAAGCATTCCCCCTAAAAACTGGAACAAGGCAGGGATGCCCTCTTTCACCACTTCTATTCAATATCGTCCTTGAGACTCTAGCCAGAGCAATTAGACAAACCAAAGAAATTAAAGGGATACGAATAGGAAAAGAAGAACTCAAACTATCCCTGTTCGCTGATGACATGATTATATATTTAGAAGAACCTGGAAATTCCACCAGAAAACTTTTAGAACTCATAAGTGAATTCAGTAAAGTAGCAGGTTACAAGATCAATGCTCATAAATCCAATGCATTTTTATACATAAGTGATGAATCTTCAGATAGAGAAATTAGGAAAACTACCCCATTCACAATAACATCGAAAAAAATAAAATACTTGGGAATCAATCTCACAAAAGAGGTAAAGACCTCTACACTGAGAACTACAGAATACTAAAGAAAGATATTAAAGAAAACCTTAGAAGATGGAAAGATCTCCCATGTTCCTGAATAGGCAAAATTAATATTGTCAAAATGGCTATACTACCTAAAGTGCTATACAGATTCAATGCAATTCCAATTAAAATCCCAATGATGTACCTTGCAGAAATAGAGCAAGCAATTATGAAATTCATCTGGAAGAATAAAAAACCTAGAATAGCTAAAGCAATCCTCAGTAGCAAGAGCGAAGCAAGGGTATTGCAATACCAGATCTTCAACTCTACTACAAAGCAACAGTAACAAAAATGGTATGGTATTAGTACCAAAATAGACAGGTAGATCAATGGTACTGAATGGAGGACATGGACACAAACCCAAATAAGTACAATTTTCTCATACTAGACAAAGGTTCCAAAAATATGCAATGGAGAAAAGATAGTCTCTTCAACAAATGGTGCTGGGAAAACTGGAAAACCATATGCAATGGAATGAAATTAAACCCCTATCTCTCACCCTACACAAAACTCAACTCAAAATGGATCAATGACCTCAAAATCAGACCAGAGACCCTGCATCTTATAGAAGAAAACTTAGGTCCAAATCTTCAACTTGTTCGCTTAGGATCAGATTTCCTTAACAGGACTCCCATAGCACAAGAAATAAAAGCAAGAATCAACAACTGGGATAGATTCAAACTAAAAAGCTTTCTCTCAGCAAAGGAAACTATCAGAAATGTGAAGAGAGAGCCTACAGAGTGGGAGAATATCTTTGCCAACCATACTTCAGATAGAGCGCTCATTTTCAGAATCTATAAAGAACTCAAAAAACTCTACACGAAGAATACAAATAATCCAATCAACAAATGGGCTAAGGAAATGGACAGACACTTCACAGAAGAAGATGTACAAGTAATCAACAGATATATGAAAAAATGTTCAACATCCCTAGTAATAAAGGAAATGCAAATCAAAATACCCTAAGATTTCATCTCACCCCAATTAGAATGGCGATTTTCAAGAACAGAAACAACAATAGGTGTTGGCGAGGATGTGGTGAAAAAGGAACGCTCATACATTGCTGGTGGCATTGCAAATTAGTGCAGCCACTCTGGAAAGCAGAATGGAAATTTCTCAGAAAGCTTGGAATGGAAACACCATTTGGCCCAGCTATCCCACTCCTTGGCCTATACCCAAAGGACTTAAAATCAGCATACTACAGAGATACAGCCACATCAATGTTCATTGCTGCTCAATTCACCATAGCCAGATTGTGGAACCAACCTAGATGCCCTTCAGTTGATGAATGGATAAAGAAACTGTGGCATATATATACGATGGTATATTACTCCGCAATGAAGAATGATAAAATTATGGCATTTGCAGGCAAATGGATGAAATTGGAGAATATCATGCTAAGTGAGATAAGCCAATCTCAAAAAACTAAAGGACGAATGATCTTGCTGATAAGCGGATGAGGACATATAATTTAGTTTGGGAGGGATTAGCATTAGGTTTAGGGTTAGGTTTAGGGTGAGGGATAAGGAAAGCGGTAAGAATGAAGGAAAGAAGGACTGTGGAGAGGGAAAAGACTGGTGGGAGGGGTAGGGGGGAAGGGAAAAATAATTAAACATCATTGCCCTATGTAAACATATGATTACACAAATGGTATGTCTTGACTCTATGTACAAATAGAGAAACAACATGTATTCCATTTGTATACAATAATAAAAAATAATGAAAAAGAAATGGTAGAGTAAAGGACAGTTTTGCAGAACTCAATATGGAAGGGTGTTGGAGATGAAAACCATCATCAGTGAAGAGACACTAAAGAAACTGTCATTCTTAATCATCTCCCCCAAAAATTACAGAAATATTCTTCAGGTTCATACTATTTACAAATAGAGTAAGAAGTAATTGAGAGATATGTAAGAAACATTAACTTCTGACAACATTTCAGCTCTCAAAGGATATCAATGCCCTTGCAAACTTCTGGTTCCTTCCTGTTGCTTGCAAGGAAGAGCTGATTATGTATATGTTGATTTTGCTTTTCCAGTAAATGACTTGTGAGGAAAGGTTGCCTTATGCTACAGCTTCTACACTCAAGCACTTAAATTTAAACAAGTTCAAATTTATAAAAGTAGTACAGAACTATGTCACTCAAAATAAAGAGTGCACTTCTGGGATCCAGCCCTAGCAGGTGATCTCAGGTGATGGAGTAGGCATTGGCACAGTGAGAACATAGCAACACAAACCATGGAATGAATGCTAAGTTCTAAATTTTATTTTTCCCAGCAAGATTTTTATACATTAAAAGGTAGGCAGTTACAAATGTTTTTTCAGAACAGGAAAAGGTCAAAAGGAGAAAAACAAAAATATTTTGTTTAATCATTACTAGACTAGACAATGAAGTATTCTAATTATTCTAGTAATTGTTTACTTGTGAAAACCTATAACTAAGGAATAAGATGTATTAATATTTACCTAATCATAAAGGTTACAACAAGTTCAGTAGGGTTGAATAAACATCAGTCATGTGACTACTGCTGTAGTTCATAAATGCTAGACATTTTAAGCTAAGAAATATATGATATCATCTTATACTGTGCAAACTTAACATTGAGAAACATTTTATTTCTTCTGTTCCTGTTAATCATTCCTGATGTGTTTCAGGTCAGCTGAGAGTAGTCAACAAACAGGGGATCGGCAGGTAGAATCTGTTTTTGTATTTTCTCATAGCAATCTTGGTTACTCAGAGTTTCATAGCAAATGGCTAAATCTGAAATCACTGTTCCATTAGAAGTCTGGTTCTTATGTTCTAACTGTGGTTCTGTTAAGACCCCTGTTTTCAGGGAAAACAGATAAAATATTAATAATAAACCTACACATATTAAGCAAGCAAGAAAGGAAAGCCCACAATCCAAATTCCTAATAGATGAGACTTTGCAAACATCTTTATTACTCAGTGGACTCCTTGTCAAGCACTGAGGGGAATTGCAGGTGGCATAACAGTGCACCACAACACCAGAAATTTAAACAAATGCATTTCTGCTAAAATATGAAAATGAAGACAAAATATAGGGGTAAATTGAATTTCATCAACAGAAAACTTTAATGAATACCTAAAGTTCTGAATGGTCATAATGAGCAGGAAAAGCATGTAAATGAAGTGCTTCCAAAATTCAAAGTCCTTTTATTTTTCTTGTCATTTCTTAAGTTCACCATAAACATGCCACATTCCTAATATCTCTGATTTTACTGTATCAATGTCAGTGCTTTGACATAAGGGTTCTTGTGCCACATGTTACCCTAGAAAGCACAACCAAATTATTCACACAACCATAGTAAAAATGAGAACATCCCATCTTTCACCCGCTTCTCCACAGTATATCTTAAGAACAGCCAGTAGAATTAACCATTTCTATAAAAATGCTTCATTACTATTTAGACAGAACCTCAAATGATACAGGAAAACCAGATTTTATATACCCCTGTGCCTCCTGAATGATAACAGCTGAAGATATGCATTCAGCTCCAGATAATGCAAGTATTTGGTAATATATTATTTATCCCAATGAATAAGAAAACAAAAAGAGAAAGTGGGGGACAAAGAGAAGTTTTATGCTGCGTTCACTTCTTGTTTTTCCAGTTCACTTTGATGATGACATGGAAACCTCTCATCTGTAGAAGTCTCCTTTGTTTGAAATGAGAATGCATGTGTGCCAATGTGGGCTACTACCTCAAGAAGAATACTGAAGTACACATGTTGAAATTCAAGTCACTAAAATGTGGTGAGTAATTTCTTCTTCAAGAACTTGCTGAAAAAATAATGTATCAGCATGTTCATAAGAATGATAAAACCTTTCAGTTCCTGAGAGTGGTGTAATTTGCAAGAATGCCTACTCTTAGGAAATCCAGGCCACTGGGAAAACACTTCTGACTACCACTGCATCTCCATCCTAAAATCTGTCCTAGGAATGAGCTTCCACTTTAAACTGTTACTTTTTAAACCATATACCATTTCACTTGATTTAACAGAGGATTCAATGTTGAGAAAATGGAGTCTTGTCATTATCTGCAATCTCTGTAAATTAGGAGAATGGATTATGTTCCAGTCTGACTCTCTGAAATAGTTTTCAGAAAACCATCCCAAGACAAAGCCAAACAATTTTGAAAGAATTTTTAATTGTACTTTTGAGAACAATTCTGTAGAATATTTTGTTGCATATCAAGACCCAGTCCAGGGGTATCATGACAGAATGATTTAACCATATATAAAGTTATAAAAGGTTGTAGCTGAACACTGAACAGATAATTATCCCAGTGTTCCATGGTAGCCTGGGACTGAAGGAGATGCAGGCACATGTGGGAAATATTATGTGCTCATATAATTAGTATAAAAGTGATTGTTGAGATTATTTAAACCTGAACTCCAAACCATTGCAATCAGTCTATTTATTCCTTTCTGACTTGTTCTATTTCCTCTGGTCTTTTTGTTGAAACGTTCTAACTAGCAGATAGCTGGGCAAAATGCATAGACCAGTGGAGGTGCCGAATATTGCCAAGTTTCTCAGATAAGGGTTTCTCACCTGAGTAAGGTGGTTCTCAAGCACAAAGCCTGTTTTCCTACATTAGGGAATGCCTAAGCAACTTAGTAAAAAACTGTCTGTAAATATAAATAGGCAAATGGGAATGGTGATGACTTACAGGTCAGTGATCCCAGGCACAATATTTGCTGGCAGAAAAATTTTAAAAAGTAAGAAAAACTCATCCAAATTTCAAACTTCCAGTAGTCATGCTTGCAGCAATTTCCCTCAAGAAAAATTAGTTGCAGAACATCATATCCATTGAACTCTCATTTATTTATAACCATTCAAATTTTTTCTAGGCTGGTATGATCCTTCTCAAAAAAAAAAATTGCCTAACTTGGTTTCCAGTGTTCCATGATCAAAAGAGAGAAGAGTTACAATATTCAGTGTGGAAGGGGTTGGCATCAGACATGTTGGGTTTGAAGGGCCCAGAGGTCTCAGGCTCCAGTAAGGAATGCACTTTGCTTCTCTCCCTAGGGCTACATGGGTTTTCATGATTGAATTCCCTGAGTACTGGCTGCACTGCAGATACATCCTGATGTCACAGAAAGGTGGAATGAGAATATGATGGCATCACAGTTGCCATGGCAACCAGAAAGTCATCTGGTCCTGGCCAGTTCATATCATGATTCTAATCAAGCCTCCAATTAGCTGTGATTGTAATAGGAAAGATGAAAGGAGCGAGCCCCAGGGGTCTGTTCTCTTCAATAAATGAGATTCTAACGTCATCTCCCAGTAGCAGAGTAGTCAGGGAGTGTTAGGGCAGGGAAACTCAGGCCTTTGATCTCACCAGCTCCATTCAGTTGAAGGGACCTAACTGAAGAACAACAGCCCAGTTTTCTCCAGGCTGGCTAGGTGGTGAAGTCCTCACCTGGCACACCAGGCATCATGGTCTCCTAGCAACTAGAATCTTGCTCCAAGCAATTATTCCCCCGACATGTCTAGATAATCGGGGAGTGACAGAGGGGTGTGAGAGGGCATCTGGGTCACTGAGTTTATCAAATTTTCCTGAAGCATTGCCCTCCTAACGAACTCATCTGGGTCTGGGCTCATCTGAGATTTTGCTGTTTCCTAACCTATGGCTCTATGACCCACACAGGCTGTTGGCTCTTCACAACTCAGGATACAGCAGAATTCAGTGCAGTTTGTTGTGTTAAGTATTGATTGAATTAGAAAACATCACACCAACTCTGGTGGGACACATCACCTTTCCTGGAATGCTCAATGAAGAGACAACTGGAACCTGGGAATTTCGATTGTTAAGTGGAGGTGGATGTATGCTATGATTTCCAATGAGGAGAGGAGGGAGTAAATTACTCAGCATGTAGGATGGATCCCAGGAAAGAGGTAGCAAGCTAGGAGAGATGTTCTGTGCTCATTCCACCTGCCAGGCACCACCTTCTATTGATGATGACTTACAATTAGGCTGCACTAAGAAATTCTCTTGGTATGAGTTTCCCTGAGGTCCTTAAACCCACTTTTAGGTGCAGAAATATCTGGCCATACTGTCTTCACATAAGGGTTCAATCTCTTGACCTGACTATTGCATGTCTGGCAAAAAGCCCACTCTGATAATGCCAAGGTTGCTTTTATCAGCCCCTGTAGAACACACTGACTACAGGACAATGCAACAGACACTGGCACAATGATGCTCCAGTTAAGTCAAATTGCTGGTTGAAAAAGTGCCTGCTGGTGGCAGGAAGAGCAAAGTTTACCATGGCATAATACCATTTTTCAACATGCATCAAATTGGAAGAGAGGAATGGTACACAGATTCAAAGCTGAAAATTCAGAAAGAGAAGGTTAAGGACATTTTGGGGGCATTCAATGCAGAAGGATGTTGGGGATGAAAACCATCATCAGTGACAGGCCACTAAAAGAAGTTGCCATCCTTCATGGTCTCTCACAAAATTCCAGGACATTTCTTCAGCTTCATCATACATTCAAATACAGTAAGAGGAATTGGGTTGTCATTTGTAAGCAACTAAAATTACTGACAATAGTTCATCTTGCAAAGAACATCAATGCCTTTGCAAATTTCTGCTTCTTTCTTTTTGCTTGCAAATGAGGGATGATTACACATTTGCAGATTGGATATTCTGGCACATGACTTATGAAGAAAAATTTCCTTACACCAGAGTATCTACACACAAGCAATAAAATTTAAACAAGTACAAATATGGAAATGCAGCAATGAAATGTTTCTCAAATAAAGAGTGCACCACATCATAAGAAATTTAATCAAAAGCATCTCTGCTAAAATACCAAAATGAGTACAGAATACACATGAAACCTGAATTTCATAAACAGAAAATTTTAAAGAACACCAAAATTTGTGATAGGATACACTGAACAGAAAAATCAGTTAATAAAGCATTTCCAAAGTTCAAAATACTTCTTTTCTTGTAATTGCTTATATCAACCACAAACATGCCAAATACTTAATGTCTGTGATTTCATTTTTTTTCTTATCAGTTCTTTCAAATAGTAGTTCTTGTGTCATGCCTTACTCTACAAAGCAAAATAAAATTACTTCCACAACCATGGTAAAATGAGAATATGACATCTGTCACCCAGTTCTACAGAGCATATCATAAGAACATTCATCAAAATTATCAATTTCTATAAAATTTTTTCCAATAGTATTGAGACTATATGTCAATTGATACAGGGAAACCAGGTTTTATATATCCCCTGTGCCTCATGAGTGATATCAGCAGAAGCTACGATATGTATTCAGTCCCAAATTATGCAATTATATAATGATATAATATCTATCCCAATGCAAAGAACTACAGACTGAGAAAAAGGGAAACCAAGATCAGTTATTTTTTTGTCTTCAAACTGTTGGCTCTCCAGTTGACATTGAGTTTGACATGGAAAAGCCCCAGCTTTAGAAGTCGAATTCATTTGCATGGAGGATGCTTGTGTGCCAAAGTAGGCTACCAGCTCAAAAAGATTACTGCAGTTGATCTTTTGAAATTCGTGCCATTAAAACCTGTTGAACATTTTTTTTCATGAATTTGCTGATTATATACCACATAAGCATATTTATGAGGATGATATAACTTTTCAGTTCCTGAGAATTGTCTCATCAACAGGTGTACCTACCCTTAGGAAATCCAGATCACTCTGGAAACACTGCTGACTGCCACCACAACTCCATCCTGAAATCTAACTTTGGAATGAGCTACTTAAAGCTGGTTCTTTTCCAACAGTGCTCTATTCACCTGATTTAACAGAGGAGAAAATGTTTTGAAATCGGAGAGTTGGCATTAGCGGAAAATGCTCTGTAATATTACGTGACTCGATTCTGTTTCAGTCTGACTCTGTAAAATGATTTGTAGGAAAACAATCCCAAGTCATAGATAAAGAATTTCACATGAATTTTTAATTACAATTTTGAGAACAATCCTGCCAGAAACCTTAGTTGTACATCAAGATCCATAGTCCAGGGCATATCATAACAGAAATATTTAAACCAATTTAAGAAGGAAATAAACTCTAGCTGAACACTGGGCAGACAATTATCTTAGTGATCACTGGTGGCCTGGGGAATGAAGAGAAGCAGGCATATGTGGGAAACATTATATCATCATTTTGTTAGTATAAAAGAGATTTTTGTGATTATTTACACCTGAACCCCAGGTCATTACAATCACAGTATTTTTATTCATTTCTTATACTATTTCCCTTGCTTTTTCCTTTGAAGCATTCTAAACAGCAGAATTCTAGGCAAAATTCACAGTCCATAAGAGATGCTGAATCTTGCCAGCTCTTTCAGGTATAGGGGAGGATGAGGGATGTGGTTCTCAAAGACAAAGCCTTAGAGAATGCATAAGAAACTTAGCCATATACTGTCTGTAAATATAAATAGTCTATCTAAGGGAAGAGGTGATGACTCACAGGTCAGTGATGCCAGTAAATATTTACTGGCATAAAAAAAGAAAAGAGAAAAACCTCATTCAATTTTCAAATTTTTTAGCCATTTTATTTGTAGCAATTCCACTTGTGATTCATTAAATTGTGATTTGTTGCAGAAAACCTTGCCCATTGAACTCTCATTCATTTATTCCCATTCAAATTATTTGTACTCTGGTGTTATTGATTTATTTATTTATTTTTGGAGAAATGTCTATCCTGGTCACATGTGCTCCTGTGAAGGTAGAGCAAAAGTAGCAAGTGGTACAATATTCAAAGTAGAAGAGACTGGCATCCCATAAGTAAAGGTTGAAGGGCACATAATTTCCAGGCTCCAGTAGAAGAATGCACTTTGTTTCTCTCCCCAAGTGTTATTTGGGGGCCTTGGGAAACAAGGGTTTCCATGAGTGGCTTCCCAGAAAACCTGGCTGTGCTTCAGATACTTCATGATGTCATAGAGTATGGAATGACTGTATGATGACATCACAATTACCATGGAAAATACAGAGACTTTTGGTCCTAGCTGTTTCAGATCAAGTTTCAAAACAAGTGCAGGCTCACCTGTGATTGTAAGTGGAAAATGAAGGGAGTGAGTCCAAGGGGCCTGTGCTTTTCAAGTAATGTGATATGAATGTTGTTGCCCAGGAGCAGAGGAGCCAGGGAGTGTTGGTTTTCTGGTCCCAATGCCCTTGATCTAAACAACTCTGTCCAAGAGAAGGAATTCCACTGAAGATTGATACTCCACAGAATCCTCCAGGCCTGCATTGTGGAACTGTCCTCTTTTGTCCATGCAAGACATAATGGCCACTTTCCCCACTTCTGTCCTGCTGCAAGTAACTACTCCCCAACAGGTCTAGTGGATTGGGAAGGGATGGAGAAGTTTGGGAGGGATACTGAGGCTTCAGTTTTTCTATGACCTCTACAGAGATTGTAACCTTTGTGGTTACTATTGTCTGAGAATTTATTCACTGTGTATTTTCTATGATCTTTGAAACCAATATCACCTTAGAAACCTCCATGACTTGTATATCCTTTATAAATAGAGTAGCCTAAATAATCTCTCTAGCCTATATGGATTTATTAACCTAAATTAACTTAGTAGTCACATTACCTTCATTGATTTTATGAACTGTATAACTTGTATAATCTAGGTTGTTTCTATGGCCTGTTTAACTTCTATGACTTAGTTATATTCTATGACCTGTGTAGGCTCTGTGACTTACAAAGTTTCTTTTTCTGAGTAACTTGTAAAATATGCAGAGTCCCAATAGGTAGCATAACCTCTATGACCCGCTAGCCTTTATTTCCTACATTGGTTTTATGTATGTGTACCCTCTATGGAATGAATATTCTATTCCCTTGTAGCCTTTTAAGACTAGAGACTATTTTTCTAAGATCTGTGAAGCTTCTGTAATCTTTGGAACTACTTTAACCTAAGAAAATTCTATGGTTTTTATAGCTTATATTTTAAAAGGTGAAAATTTTTGCATACCTTGAATGACCTTACTAGTGTAGCTGCCACATCTTCCCTGACTTGAGTACCCCTGTGGAACTCAGTATCAGTAAAACTACCATAACCTCTCTGACCAGCATAACTGATATGACCTGTGCAGCTTCTATGACCTGAGCATCTCTTAGGACCTGAATAGCCTACATGACCTGAGTATCCCTGATGTCCTGTGTAATTTCTATATCCTGAGTAACTTCTAGGACTTTTGTAGACTATAGTTACTGAGTAGTGTCTATAACCAATAAAACCTCAGTGACTTTCATAGTCTCTTTTACCTGTGTAGCCTCAGAGATGTGCTTCAATTCTTTGGCCTGAGAATCCTATATGACCTGTGTCACTACATAACATGAATAGCCTAAATGACCTCAGTATCCTCTATGACTTTAGACTCCACTGTTTTTAGAGTAACCACTATGGCATGAATAGTTTGGTTGCCTTCATTAGCCTCTAATAACTGCAGAGGCTCCATGACCAGTGAAACCTTTACAGCCTGAGTAGCCTAAGGGACATTAATAGATTTATGACTTGCTTATACTCTATGACCAGTAAAAACTCTATGGCATGAGTATCCTCTATGAAGTGAATGTCCTGTGTCCTGTCCTGTCATCTTGTAACTTCTATGATCCTTTAAAATCTATAAACTGAGTATTCTCAATAGTCTACCTAGCTTCCATCTCCAGAGAAGTCTATCTTCTGCATACCTCTGTAAGCAGTGTGGGCTCAATGAGCCAAGTAGTCTCTAAAATATTCATAGTCTCTTTGACCTCAGGAGCCTCTATGAATATTTAGCCTTTCATCTGAGAAGCTACTATGATCTCCCTAGATCCTATGACATGAGTAACCTCAATTGACTCAATACCTTCTATAATAAGAGCAGTATTAAGAAATGTAGCCTTTTGGAACAGCATAACCTCTATTGCCTATAAAGTCATTATGGCCTATGTAGTCTCTATGACCTGAGTATTCTCTTTGACCTATATTGTATCTAGAGCTTGAGATTCTTTGATAATATCTATAGCATCTTTGAACTCATTCATGGCCTGAACTCTATGACATGAATAAGTTCTACATCCTGAGTAACCTTTAGTACCTGCATGGTCACTATGACCTGTGGAACTTCTATGACTTGGGTAGCATGAATGACCAGTACAGCTCCTATTATCTGCCTAGTTTCTATGGCCTGAGAAACACTCATAATGTGCATCTATACTATGACATGAATATCTTCTACAAACTTATTATCCCATGTATTTTGCAAAGTTACTATTTCCAAAGAATTCTCCTTAAATACATTACACTCTGTGATTTTTTAAACTGTTATATCCTGCATTACCACTAAGGTCTGTGTAGCCTCTATGGCCTACAAAGCCTCAGTAGCCTGAATGGTATTTACATGCATCCTACATATATTCTGTGACCCATGTATCCTCTATGTCCTGTGTAGTCTCAATGTCCACATAGCCTAAATTACACAATTAATCTGTATATTTTCAGTAGCCGTTATGACCTGCTTAGCCTCCATATTCTGTGTAGCCTCTATGACCCATATAGACTGAATGGTCTGTGTAAATTTTATGACTTGATTGACTTATATAATCTGAGCATCATATAAAATCTGCATAGGTTCTATGATCTGGGTAGATTCTAGAATCTGGTTCCCTTCATGGATAGTGTACCCTCTGTGGCCTTTGACATCCTATGGCCTACATTGCCTCCTTTACTTGAGAAATTTCTATGAGTTAACTAGCCTAAAAAATGTACAGTTTCCATGATGTTCTTAGCTTCTCTGGCCTGAGTATCATATATGAATTTCAAAGTATTTATGATATGCATAACCTTTACTTCCTACATACTCTCTATGACTTGAGTAGTCTCTATGTACTCAGTAGACTGCACCAATAGCATAATCCATATTATCTATGTACTCAATATGTTTCATACCCTCTATGTTTTGTTTAACTTCTATGCCCTGTGTTGGCAGTATTGCCTATGTTGTCTCTATAAATTTCTTTACATATATCGCCTGGGCACATTCTTTAATGTTCATAAGCATGGAGAATTTATGTCTTACCAAATTCCCAGAGAATCCTCCATGGATCCATTAGCCTCTATTATGTATATAGACTTTGCTATCTGCACAACATCTATGACTTTTGTTGCCTCTATAGTATGAATATTATTGGTGACCTGAATAGTCTCTGTGAACTGAATCCACTCTATAACTTAAGTAGCCTTTATGGTGTTAATAACAAAAAAGAGCTAACTTCTTCTGTGACCTACTTAACATCTATGATCTGTGTAGCCTTACTGGCCTGAGTAGTTTTCATGGCCTAAATACCCTTTATGACACATCTGCATAGCCCCTTATAACTTGAACAGCCTTCATGGTGTGCATAGTTTCTGTGGCCTGAATATAATCTATGACATTGGAAGCCTCTATTTCCTGCAAAATCTCTATGTTTTGAGTTGCCTGATTGACATCCTTAGCCTCTATGACCTTTGTCCTATTTGGTCTACATTGTCTTTATGGTCTGAGGAGTACATATAACCTGACTCAATTTTCTCCATTCACTCATTCTGTGTTTTGGGGTTGTCTCCAATGATAAGTCCAGACAAAAGATATAAGAGGAAATATATAAATCAAATGTCCATAAGTGTCCAAGCTTTTATCAGTCACAATTGATCACTAAAATACAGTTCTCTTATTTTGTGGTATTTCTGTACATATAAATGGCATATGCCCATTCTTTTAAATTTCTTTCACATTAGTCATAATATTATATGTATATTTTTGTAGTGTAAGTTTAAGTAAATCCACATTTGCATGGAAAAACAACTTTAAAATTTGCTTTAGAATTGGCCTGCTGGTGCATGCTTGCAATTATAACGGTTTGGGAGGCTGAAGCAGGATTATTGGTAGTTCAAAATCATCCTCAGTAACTTAGCAAGGTCTTGAAAAATTTAGCTGGACCCTTCCTCATAATAATAAATGGGAGTGGGATGTGGCTCAGTGCTTAAGCTCCCAAATGCACTCTTCCTTTTCACACATGACAGAACATGTCTCAACCTGACCATTACTGCCTGACCTCCCAAAACAACCCATCAGGTTTCACTCAGATCAGAATCCTGGGTCTATCCTTGCTTGCTTCCAATCCAACCATTACCCCTGAACCCTGTAGCATTTCATCTGCACAGACACTCCAGCAGAGCTGGTTGTTCTGGCCTAACTCCAGAACACACTCAATTGTTCCATGGAGCCCTTATATCAAAAAAAATATATATCTGTTGCTAGTACTTCAGAATGACAGGTTTGGGACTGGATGTGCAGCTCAGTGACAGAACAAGTGCTTATCATTTGTGTGACTCTGGATTCCATCCCCAGCACCTAAAACAATAAAAATTAAAATAGCCAGGTGCACTGACACATGCCTCTAATCCAAGGCTCAGGTTGTTGAGGCAGGAAGATTGCAACATTGAGGTCAGTCTTTTTGAAAATTCTCTTATTAAAGTGTACTTTTTAATCAAAAATTTAATGACACCATTGAGGTGATCCTGTAACATATAGTAGTTTTGGTCACAAAAGAATTATATCACATTATCAACTATTTCTCTTTCATCTGAATTTGTGAAATCACTCTATTTAAAAATTACCATAGTTATGTGGTTGTGGCTTAGTTGTAGCATGCCTACCTATCATGTGTTTGGTACTGGGTTTGATTCTCAGCACCAAATATAAAATATAAAATAAAGAATCTTCAAAAACTAAAACAATAAGTAAAAATTATCATACACATGCTAACTCATTTTAATCAAAGATGTTTCTGCCCCCCTCCCTTTTCCATTCCTCCCATCTATCTGAATTGAAAGTCAACTGTAATGATGTCATCTTTAATCTGGCACCTAGGGTACTGATTTTTTTGTGGTTCCCATTCCCTGACCAGTTTTCCAGTGTTCTGTTATATACAGTGAATTCTTTTTAAGAGCCTTTGGAACTTTTAGAAAACAATTCAATTTCTTTTCCAAAATATTAGCACTGTTTTTGAAGGGATTTGAGAATTGAGTGATATTCCAAAGAATGCACCTGGCATAGTGTGACTGAGATTCTGAGAGGCCTCCATTTTCTCTGTAGGGACTTACATTTTGTTCTTACCCAGAATGTCCTTTCCTTTGCCATTTAGAAAACTTCTACTCATCCTTCAATTCCTAGTTAGAATGGGAAGAATTTCCCAATACTTACACCAAGTCCATCAGGTAATTTCTATGGAAATTTAGAACCTGAGAACTGAAAAAAGGACAGCAGAAACACTCAGAGTTTTGTCATGAACCAGAAGCATCTGTGGAGATTGATGCAGGTGTTTGGGATTTTGAGATCACCTGGCACAGCCAAGCACCTCCTTTCTTGTAATTTATCCTCAGTTTCATGTTATCCCTCCACTGTCCTCAAACATATTGTTTTTGTTTAAAGCACCCATATTTGTTTCTGCAAATTGTAGTGTATATCCACAACTGCTGTCCTGTCTCCCCTGAATTGAATCAGTCTTACAGAATAAACAGTAGTTACACAGAGGTTGTTTTAGAGTGTCTATTTCTGAGATCCAACTTTGAGAAAGAAGGCCATGGTCAGAAACACATCATGCCTCATTCTGAGAAGCCCTGGACTAGCTGGTTAGGCAATACAGATGATACTTTTTGCCAAGAAGCCATGCCCATCCTGTGCTGGAAAGCTAAGAAAGAAGCTGAATGCCACAGGGCTACATAAAAGCAAAGGGCAGGTCCTGTGCAAACACACACACTTTTAATACAGGCTAGACTACTCCACAAACAGGGCAGGGACCTTGTTATTTGCTCACCTGTATCTCCTCTTCTGTCATTCTCTGCCTGGCACACAGATAGCAATCAAATTGTGCTCACCTTTATGCTAATAAAGTATTATCATCTGCTGTACTGTTTAAATGGTAAGACTGACTCAGATGAGCAAACTGATTCAGGATCATTCATTGGTGATATGGGTTACCAATAAGACCAGATCCCAAGTTAATTTGACCCTCGACCTAATCAGTGTATGAGACCAATGAGCAACTCTGCAAGACCCCTTCCATTCCATTCAGATGGAATTCTACAGGAGTTTTTGAGCAGTCAGTTGGGAAGGAATAGGTGTACAAGTGAGATTGACTGAAGAGCCTGGTGGATAAAGAAGAGCAGAGCCATTTGGGATGCTATTAGATGTGGGTGGAAGTGGGTCAAGCCAGACATCAGAAGTTTCCAGGGCTAGAAGGGAAACATGAGACTCCAGTACATTATATAGGTCAGAAGAGGAGGAGCCAAGTGTTCATAATGCAGTGAAGCAAGGATATGAAGTGGGTATGGTTCTGCAAACTACAGCCAAGTGGAGCCCAACTTTTGGGAGTTGCCTATAAAATGGAGTGGACCTGAAGTGATGGAGTCCTGTGGAATCAAGTGTTGCTCAGTGCAGTCCAGCAAATGGTTGGAGTCAGCAGCCTGGACCTCATTGGAGCCCTAAAGCCTAGTCTCAAGCCTCAAAAAATTTTGGGTGAGCAATTTGTTTAGGGCAGCTCAGGTGAGCTCAGTTGGGAAACAAGGAGAACAGAAGTTAAATAGACAGTGGTGGGTGCATTTGCAGCAGGCAAAGGATGCCCAGGGAGCCCAAAGAGGCATATAAGCTTTGGAAATCATGTTAAACACTAGGAGAAAATTTGAGCCCAAAATAATCAATGATTTTATGACTGTACATCATCTTTAAATTATGAATCAACTTTCATAGTTCTGTATACTTCTATAAATATCAGATGAAAGATCCAATTCCCATAATATCCAATCACAAAACTATTATTATACCATGTTTTACATTTACTTTAGAAATTCAAATGTGAAATTTACCTTTATAAATGACTAAATGATGGTGAGACTATTACCTATGACTGGTAACAATGACTGAATAAGAATATTGATGAATCAAATATGTATTTGTTGTCACAGATCCCAGATATTGTCTTGTATTAACTTGTATTTCTTGCTTTTATTTTTGGTATTTACTTCTCATTGTCCAAGAAGTTTTAACAGGTTACTACTGATTCATGTGTCAGGACTGCAGCCTGGACTCAGGGAGCAGGAGACATTTCCTAAGCAACAATGTGTGTATCCTCTGTATCCTCTGCTTATAAGCAAATTCTTATGAATGGACATGGTTAGGCAGCTTTAAATGTGGGATGTGAGTCTCAGCAGAAGTTGTTAGTCCAACACATGCTGATTTCAATTTTCTTTCCCACATAGAACAGGAATTCAGGGAAGAAGAGATAACACTGAAACCTCTAGGCAGGGACATTGAGGCAAGGTACTTTCAAGATGAGGGCAAATTTTCTCAGCACAGATATCTCCCTATGAACACAGGGTAAACTTAATGAGATAGTTGACAGTATTAGATGTGTGTGGGAAATTGGCCAGAAAATTTTCAATCACAGGGCACAGACTCAAGTTCACAATCTCATAGTAATGCCTTTATACTCTGTATATCCCACTTTCTCCTTGTTTTAGTACTGCTCTCATACAAATAGTTGTTTTTACTCATGTCATTTTGAAAGAATAGTTTCACAATTATTTGAAAAAATCAATTCAAATAATAGAAATCAATTCAAAAATTTCTAACATTCTCTGTGAGGGGCGGGCTCTGAGGGCCCCAGAGTCACATCATGGCCTGATATCTAAGATGGCACCTGGCAGCTTGCCAGACATAGCTGCACTCATATACAAGTTTCAGGAAGTAACTCTGGTTAGCTGTTGTACATGAGGCAATCCTGGTATCTGTCTGGAGACTGTTCCTTGATAGGCTGACTTTCCTGGTAGTCTACTCTCTGATAGGCTGATGTTCTTAATATAAGTCTGAGACTTCGAGAAATAAACACCTTTTGGTTCCTGTGATCAAGAAGAGCGATACGTGTTGTGATTTTCCCTGCGTGGGTGGTGGGCGATCATAAGTGGTGCCGAAAACCTGGGAACTTGAGTTACAAAGAAGGAACTGATCAGATAAATACAGGGTAAGTAAAGTACAGTCTGTCCAGGTTAAAGTTCGCAGGATAAGCCACGGAGATTAAGTGTTTGTGTGTGCTTTTCACTTTTGTTTTATTAATGTGGTCTGCCTTTTGGTTTGTTTAGCGGTAGCTAATGGACACTGAAATGTCATGAATGCGCATGGAAGGTCCCTTAAAGGATTTGCCCTACAGACCTAAAAGGTCCCTTACCTCCTGATACTGTTGGAATTTTATTAGGTAGGAGCTCTAGTGCACTCAGGGGACTTAGTTATCCCTGGAGTTATTGACTCTGATTTTACAGGAGAAATTAAGGTTCTTCCACATTCTTCTCAAGGAATTATCTCCATATCATCTGGGGACCGCATAGCTCAGCTTTTGATTATTCCCAGACTTCATAATAATTTTCCATCAACCACAGCAACCAGGGGAACTGCAGGTTTGGGATCTTCTGGGGTTGATTTTGCCTGTCTTACCATGGACTTAAAAAATAGGCCAATGCTTAAAATAAAGATTAAAAATAGAGAATTTTTGGGACTCCTACATACAGGAGCTGAAACTAGCATTATTACCCTAAAATATTGGCCAAAAGAATGGCCTCTACAAGTAGCAGAACAAACCCTGAGGGGATTGGGTGTAGCTACTAGCCCACAAAGGAGTAGTTCTGTATTGACATGGAAAAATGATGAGGGCCAACAGGGAACATTTCAACCTTATGTCTTAGACCATTTACCTGTTAATTTATGGGGCAGAGATATTCTCATTCAAATGGATTTAGTACTCACTACAGAAGGCCATTATAGCCAAAAGGCTCAAAATCTAATGGTAAAACAAGGTCATAAAGGGGACAAGGGGATAGGCCGCTATGGCCAGGGAAATACCCAGCCAATTAGTGTTAAGGGCAATCAAGGTCGCCAAGGCTTGGGTTTTTCCTTGGGGCCACTGAACAAAAATATGTAAAAATAACTTGGAAATCCAATGCACCAGTGTGGGTCTCTCAGTGGCCCCTGACATTAGAAAAACTTAAAGTGGCCCAAGAACTGGTACAACAACAATTAGAAGCAAATCATATTAGACCTTCAACTTCTCCTTGGAATACCCCTATTTTTAATACTCCAAATATATTATTATGCCACTCTGAGGAAGATATTTTAAAAGATATTTACTCTGAATTAATAGAACAACTCAAATTATGGGGACTCATTATAGCCCCTGAAAAGGTTCAAGTTGGTACTACAAAAGAGTTCTTAGGAGCCCAATTAATATCTTACAAGGGTATCCCCATCCCACATCTCCCAGAGAGCTCACTCTTGAAGCACATCTGGTTTTGAATATTATATAAAAAAGATTAGATGAGGCCCAAGTAGATTGTATTGATCTCTCTCAGACATTACAATTCATTGTTATTCCTAACAAGAAACTACCCACTGGAGTCTTTTGGCAAGAGAGTCCCTTGTTTGTATCCATCTAGCCTGTTCACCCAATAAAACTCTTTTACCCTACCCTGAATCAGTAGCTCAAGTAATCTTAAAGGCACTTAAATCATCTATCACAGTGTTAGAATTCATCCAGCTACTATCATTATTCCCTATGATAAGCATCAACTTTCTTGGTTATGTAATTTCATGGATTCTTGGACTGTTGTTAGATGCTCCACTCAAGCTAACTTTGATATTCACTATCCTAAACATCCTTATATACAATTTTGTAGTAATAATTCTGTAATATTCCCAAGAGTTACCTGACAACAACCTATTCCTAAGGCTCCTGTGATTTCCACTGATGAATCCAAAACAGGGACTGGAGCTATTTGTTATCTAGATAAAGTCCAAACATTCCTTTTGCTTATTCAGATAGTTTATATGTAGTTCGAGCTCTCAGTAACTTAGAATGTTCAGGGTTTATTGCCTCAAATTCTACTATTTTTTATCCTTTACAGGCTTTACAACAAATGATTTGGGATTGTTATAATTCTTCCTTTATTGGACATATCAGAGCTCATACCAATTCACCTGGATCTATAACTCTAGGGAATAATGTAGCAGACATAGCAACTAAGGATTCCCACATTTTTTCTGTGTTTGAGGCAGCAAAAATTATCATCAACAATTCCATGCTAATTCTACAACATTTAAACTGAAGTTTCCCATTACTAAAGAAACTGCACGTGCAATTGTTAAATCTTGTGGCCAGTGTACAGTCCTCCATCATCCACCTTCTGTAGGAGTTAATCCTAAAGGACTGTTACCTAATCATCTATGGCAGATGGATATTACTAGTCTGCATGGTGGGGAAACTGAGGAAACTTGCAGGAATAGGGCAAGGGAAAATTCAAGATCCGCCTCTGTGAATAGGTACGGCAGGAAAAGTAGGAACCTCGCAGGAGTCTCTGGCCAGAGCAGTTTAAGGCCGAGGGATAGTAAAAAGAAATAGGGTCAATCAAAAACTAAAGGGCGCAAAGGACACTATGATTGAAGTGTAAAAATGCATGTATTTTGTGTTTGTGTGTTTGTCAAATTCAAGAGTCTTGCTCTAAGTAGCGAGGTAAGCTGAGGACCCTGTCTCTTTCTCTGAGGCAGTTAAGTACTCAGGTAAGCTGAGGACCCTGTCTCTAGGGCAGTTAACCCCTGTCCTAGGGCAGTTAGGTACTCAGGTAAGCTGAGGGCCCTGTCTTCTAAGGCAGTTAGGCACTCAGGATAGCTGGCCAGGTGATGAAATATAAAGAGGATCATAAAGGAGCTCCGGAGTATGTGCATTGAGTGTTGTTTGTGTGTTTGTACTGCTGTTAGTGTGGCCTTTGTACAGTGAAGGATGGATTCAGAAATATCATGAAATCAGTCTGAAAGGATAATTCAAAAAGGAGGCATGAAAAATACATTACAAGGAGAAGAAGTGCTGGAAGAGATTGAAGAGGAAGTTAGCTGGGGTAACCAAAAACAGGAAAGTTCTAGAGAGGAAAGAAACACTGGGTAAGAATTAGAAAATAAGGAAACCACTGTATGATAATATGTTCAAACTCTAGTAGAAATCAACCCAGGTTTAGAGAAAAAAAGCTGCTCAGTGTGCCACAGGGGCATCTTCATAAACAGGATCTAATAGCAACAGAAGAGAACTCTTAAAGAGAACAAAGTGAAGAAGGATTGAGTGGTAGTAACCTAGAAAACAATTACTCAGAAAATTTAAGAACAAGGGAAAAAGGAGAGCTAAATCTAATACAAAGAACCCCCAAAAGAAATAACCAAGTGGTAGTGAAAACTTAAGTACAAGGGGAAAGGTAGTAGAAAGCTAAACCTAATATAAAGAGCTTCAAAATTTGTAGAACCTGTCCGTATTTGAGGACCAAAATAGAGATACCATCAACCATTAGAAAAACTTTAAAGAGGCAGTTAAGACTGATTGGAAACAGGTATGCAGAGCAGTGTTATCTGGAGGACAATGTCTAATTGGAGAGCTCAGTGGCAAGAAATAGCTGTTGAAACTGCTTGCAGAAACGTAGTAGCAAGGTTTCCTGGTAGAAAGGTTGATATGCTAATAGAAGGCTAATTTGATACTCAAAATCAATATGATCCTGAAGTGTATGCACAGATATACAGCAGCAAAGAGACAATGCCCTAACAAAAGATAAGAGATAACTATAGTAAAATCTGTTACACCTTATGCCCCAGGTCTTTGTCCAAAGTATAGAAAAGGAAAACATTGGGTTAATGAGTGCAAATTACTGATGTTGAGGGCAAGATGTTACCAAATCATTTAAGAAACAAGGAACAGGGCTCTTCAACTGAAGGCTCACAAAATGGAAGCAGCTGTCATAGCCCTTGTAGAGTTTAAGGAGTAACAGATCTTTTTGCTGATAGTGATTGCATCACTCGGGCAATTCCCAAATTGGAATTGGATGGACCCATAGCCCCTCATAAGCTGATTTAGCCACATAGATGATTTTCATCTTTTTTCTCAGTAAAGCAAGCTGCTTATTTTCATCCTGTGTAACTTTTTAATTCTTCATGTTGGTACCTCACCTTTAAGGAGGGTTTATAAGTAAAGGGAAGTGCGCTGATTAGAAAGTTAATGGAGTTAATATTGAAAAATGTAGAGAGGGTGAAATAGTTTTTTTTTTCAGCATAATTTGGCACCAAATTTTGGGGATTTTTAGGTTTTACACTAATAGGCTTGGGTGTGCTTGTATTAATTCTATTCTGCATCTACAAATGCCTCAAAGTCAGTCAACAGGCTTATAATGTGATCATAAGATAAGATTTCTGAAATTGTAGTCTCTCTCTCTCTTAAGCAAAGTCTTTCTCTCTTATGCAAAGCCTCTCTCTCTCTCTCCTCTTAAAGCAAGCAAACCTCAGTTCCTCTATCCTCTATACCCATGCAAAGTGTTGCTGCAGGTAGTGACAAATTGCCATGGGCGGTGGCAGTTACTCACAATCCTGAATTGGTAACCTAAAACAACTTAAAACGGACAATGGCCCTGCTTATACTTCAACCTCTTTTAACCAATTTCTCACTAAATTTGAAATAACTCTAACCACAGGTATACTTTACAACCCACAAGGACAAGATATTGTTGAACGTGCACATCTCACCCTCAAAAATACTCTTTATAAACAAAAAGGGGGAATAGAGGAGACCTTCAGGTCCCCTAAAGATAAACTTTCTCTTTGCCTCCTTATTTTAAATTTTTTTTAACTCTGCCACTAAGAGACATGGCAATCATAAACAACATGATAGAGCAATGGTAAAATGGAAGGATGTTCTTACTGGACAATGGAATGACCCGGACCCAGTGCTTTACTGGAGCTGTGGCTCAGTTTGTGTGTTTCCACAGGATAAAATGTCACCTATCTGGGTTCCTGAATTACTGACTCAACCAGAGGCAATGCTACCAACAAGTAATTCAGATCAACAAAATGAAGACGCCAAAGACACTTCTGATGATCATGCTATTGACAGTCTTTCACCCCTTAGCCAAACTATCTTTTCGCCCAGGTGAAAATGGTTCTACATTTCAAGAATACATAAAAAACTTAACAGGAGATGCTGTTTTACTTTCAGAATGGGTACCTCGCAGACATAATGCTACAGGAATTACTTTCAAAACCCCTAGAATCTTCCCTCCTTGTAATCCTAAACACAGCACACCTCCTATATGGACAGGTTGTCAACTCACAGGACCAGTGACTCCTGTACAAAATGGATTTTTTTACTCCCAATTTCACTTCTTTCACTGCTAATGATAACTTCACTAATAATGATGTTCAATTAGGCATGAAACATGTCAACCCATTTAAAATTGGATGCTTTCACAGCAGCTTTAGGATATACTAACTTACAATCTTTTTTCAGTCTCTTAGGAGGGGCATTTTGGCTATGTACTTGGAACTCCTGTACATGGACAAACAGTTCTAGGTTCACTGTTGCTGTCTCACAATCTATGTGTACCAGAAATATTACCTTTCCACCTACCCCAGTTTGTGTGTCCCCTCTTTTTTATGTTTTTAACTTCTTCTCTTCTCAATTGCACCTCAAGCAAATGTATATTCCTACCTTCCTACCTGTTCCAGTCTCTGTTACAGATACAGAACTGCCAGTACTACTATCTAGACACAAGAGAGATTTTGGCATCACAGTGGCTGTGGTCACTGCAATAGTGGTTTCTGCAACAGCAGCACTAGCAACTGCCATACCTACAGCAACAGCAGTCAATCACTTGGCCAAAAATACAGTTATAGCCTTACAGACTCAAGAAGCTCTAAACAACCATTTTAAGACAGGCATATTCCTTGTAAATCAAAGAGTGGACTGACTACAAGAACAAGTGGATATCTTGCAAGAACTTTTGGGACTGGGATGTGTTTATCCTTTAAGAGCAGTGTGTGTCACCCCTATTGCTTATGATAACCTTAGCTCTGTGGCTATGTTATCTAAAAATCTCTCTGTCTACCTTACTGGCGATTGGTCATCTATGTTTGATAATTTAACCAGTCAGCTACGAGCTGAAATACTCAGAGTCAATACCACCAGGGTTCAAGAGTGAAACCAATAAGAATATCAGCAGATTTTTCAATCCAGACCCTAAAAGCTAGAAGGGCCTGGAACAACATATACCAAGCCCTGAAAGAAAACGGATGCCAACCAAGAATCTTATACCCAGCAAAACTTACCTTCAAATTTGACGATGAAATAAGATCCTTCCATGATAAACAAAAGCTAAAGGAATTTACAAAAAGAAAGCCAGCATTACAGAACATTCTCAGCAAAATATTCCATGAAGAAGAGATGAAAAACAACGATGCAAATCAGCAACAGGAGGCGCTATCCTAAAGGAATAGCCAAATAAAGGAGAAACAAAATCATGTCAAAAACAAATATGAGTCAATTGACTGGGAATACAAATCATATCAAAATAATAACCCTGAATGTTAATGGCCTGAATTCATCAATCAAAAGACACAGACTGGCAGATTGGATTAAAAAGAAAAATCCAACAATATGCTGCCTGCAAGAGACTCATCTCATAGAAAGAGACACCCATAGACTAAAGGTGAAAGGATGGGGAAAAACATACCATACACACGGACACAGCAAAAAACCTGGAGTATCCATCCTCATCTCAGATAATGTGGACTTCAAACCAAAATTAGTCAGAAGGGATAAAGAAGGACATTACATGCTGCTTAAGGGAAGAATAAATCAGGAAGACATAACAATCATAAATATCTATGCCCCGAATATTGACTCATCCACGTACGTCAAACAAATCCTTCTCAATTCCAAAAATCAAATAGACCACAACACAATAATACTAGGCGATTTTAACACACCTCTCTCACCACTGGATAGATCATCCAAACAAAAATTGACCAAAGAAACCATAGATCTCAATAACACAATCAATAATTTAGACTTAACAGACATATATAGAATATACCATCCAACAAAGAAAGAGTACACTTTCTTCTCAGCAGCACATGGATCCTTCTCTAAAATAGACCATATTTTATGCCACAAGGCTACTGTTAGCAAATACAAGAAGATAGAGATACTACCTTGTACTCTATCAGATCATAATGGATTGAAATTAGAAATAAATGACAGAATAAAAAACAGAAACTTCTCCAATACCTGGAGACTAAATAATACACTATTATATGATGAATGGATAACAGAAGACATCAGGAGGGAAATAAAAAATTATTAGAAGTAAACAAGAACAAAGACACATCATATCAAAATCTCTGGGACACTATGAAAGCACTACTAAGAGGAAGATTTATTTCATGGGGTGCATTCAAAAAAAGAAGTAGAAATCAACAAATAAACGATTTAACACTACAGCTCAAAGTGCTAGAAAAAGAAGAGCAGACCAATACCAAAAGTAGTAGAAGATAGGAAATAGTTAAAATCAGAGCCGAAATCAACGAAATCGATACAAAAGAAACAACTGGAAAAATTAACAAAATAAATAGTTGGTTCTTTGAAATAATAAGTTAAATTGATAAACCCTTAGCCACAGTAACAAAGATAAAGAGGGAGAAAACTCAAATTACTAAAATTCGGAATGAACAAGGAAACATCACAACAGACACGAGTGAAATACAAAACATAATTAGAAGCTATTTCGAAAATCTATACTCCAACAAAACAGAAAACCTCGAAGACATCAACAAATTTCTAGAGACATATGAATTACCTAAACTGAACGAGGAGGACATACACAACCTAAATAAACCAATTTCAAGCAATGAAATAGAAGAGGTCATCAAAAGCCTACCAACAAAGAAAAGTCCAGGACCAGAAGGGTTCTCAGCCGAATTCTACAAAACCTTTAAAGAAGAGCTCATTCCAATACTCCTCAAACTATTCCATGAAATAGAAGAGGAGGGAACCCTCCCAAACTCGTTCTATGAAGCCAATATCACCCTGATACCTAAACCAGACAGAGACACATCGAGGAAAGAAAATTTCAGACCAATATGCTTAATGAACATCGACGCAAAAATTCTCAACAAAATTTTAGCAAATAGCATACAAATATATATTAAAAAGATAGTGCACCACGATCAAGTGGGTTTTATCCCAGGGATGCAAGGTTGGTTCAACATTCGGAAATCAATAAATGTCATTACCATATCAACAGACTTAAAGTTAAGAATCACATGATTATTTCAATAGATGCAGAAAAAGCATTCAATAAAATACAGCATCCCTTCATGCTCAAAACACTAGAAAAAATTGGGGTAGTGGGAACATTCCTAAACATTATAAAGGCAATCTATGCTAAGCCCATGGCTAATATTCTAAATTGTGAAAAACTGAAAGTGTTCCCCCTAAAAACTGGAACAAGGCAGGGATGCCCTCTTTCTCTGCTTCTATTCAATATCGCCCTTGAGACTCTAGCCAGAGCAATCAGACAAACCAAAGAAATTAAAGGGACACTGAATAGGAAAAGAAGAACTAAAACTATCCCTGTTCGCTGATGACATGATTATATATTTAGAGGAACCTGGAAATTCCACCAGAAAAATTTTAGAACTCATAAGTGAATTCAGCAAAGTAGCAGGTTACAAGATCAATGCTCATAAATCCAATGCATTTTTATACATAAGTGACGAATCTTCAGAAAGAGAAATTAGGAAAACTACCCCATTCACAATAGCATCAAAAAAAATAAAATACTTAAAAATCAATCTCACAAAAGAGGTGAAAGGCCTCTACAATGAGAACTACAGAACACTAAAGAAATAAATTAAAGAAAACCTTAGAAGATGGAAAGATCTCCCATGTTCCTGGATAGGCAGAATTAATATCGTCAAAATGGCTATACTACCTAAAGTGCTATACAGATTCAATGCAATTCCAATTAAAATCCCAATGATGTACCTTGCAGAAATAGAGCAAGCAATTATGAAATTCATCTGGAAGAATAAAAACCTAGAATAGCTAAAGCAATCCTCAGTAGCAAGAGCGAAGCAGGGGTTATTGCAATACCAGATCTTCAACTCTCCTACAAAGCAATAGTAACAAAAACAGCATGGTATTGGTACCAAAATAGACAGGTAGATCAATGGTACAGAACAGAGGACATGGAAACAAACCCAAAATAAATACAATTTTCTCATACTAGACAAAGGTTCCAAAAATATGCAATGGAGAAAAGATAGCCTCTTCAACAAATGGTGCTGGGAAAACTGGAAAACTATATGCAATAGAATGAAATTAAACCCCTATCTCTCAACCTACACAAAACTCAACTCAAAATGGATCAAGGACCTCGGAATCAGACCAGGGACCCTGCATCTTATAGAAGAAAAAGTAGGTCCAAATCTTCAACTTGTTGGCTTAGGATCAGACTTCCTTAACAGGACTCCCATAGTACAAGAAATAAAAGCAAGAATCAACAACTGGGATAGATTCAAACTAAAAGCTTTCTCTCAGCAAAGGAAACTATCAGAAATGTGAAGAGAGAGCCTACAGAGTGGGAGAATATCTTTGCCAACCATACCTCAGATAGAGCGCTAATTTCCAGAATCTATAAAGAACTCAAAAAACTCTACACGAAGAATAAAAATAACCCAATCAACAAATGGGCTAAGGAAATGAACAGACACTTCACAGAAGAAGATGTACAAGTAATCAATAGATATATGAAAAAATGTTCAACATCCCTAGTAATAAGGGAAATGCAAATCAAAACTACCTAAGATTTCATCTCACCCCAATTAGAATAGGAATTATCAAGAATACAAGCAACAATAGGTGTTGGCGAGGATGTGGTGAAAAAGGAACACTCATACATTGCTGGTGGGGTTGCAAATTAGTGCAGCCACTCTGGAAACCAGTGTGGAGATTCCTCAGAAAGCTTGGAATGGAAACACCATTTGACCCAGCTATCCCACTCCTTGGCCTATACCCAAAGGACTTAAAATCAGCATACTACAGAGATACAGCCACATCAATGTTCATTGCTGCTCAATTCACCATAGCCAGATTGTGGAACCAACCTAGATGCCCTTCAGTTGATGAATGGATAAAGAAACTGTGGCATATTTATACAATGGAATATTACTCCGCAATGAAGAATGATAAAATTATGACATTTGTAGGCAAATGGTCGAAATTGGAGAATATCATGCTAAGTGAGATAAGCCAATCTCAAAAAACTAAAGGATGAATGATCTCGCTGATAAGCGGATGAGGACATATAATGGAGGGTGGGAGGGGTTAGCTTTAGGTTTAAGGTTAGGTTTAGAGTTAGGCTAAGGAGAGCGGTAAGAATGAAGGAAAGAAGGACTGTATAGAGGGAAAAGAGGGGTGGGAGGGGTGGGGGGGAAGGGAAAAAATAAACATCATTATCCTATGTAATAAATAAAATAAAATAAAAGAGCATGATTCCATGGGAAAAAAAAAAAAAAAAAGAGCATACGTGTTGTGATTGTCCCCGCGGGCTGTCGGCGATCATAATTCTTCATTACTTTTATATATACAATCCCAGTGAGAAATACTTGGAGAATTTAAAATTAATTTTGACTCATCACAGGGTCAGCTGATTACCTTTTCCTGAGTCTTCGGTGGGCATAAGATTATATTGGAACAGTGTGACAGAGGAATGTGGTTTACCTCATAGTAGTCAGAAACGCCTATTGATTTGGGTGCACTTTCAGCAATTTTAAATTCATTTTACTGCCTAACTTGCAATCAAGGCCACCAAAACACTGTTAGCCAAGTTTTAAAATTTAATATTTAACACCATATACTTAAATACAAATTATGTATCACAGTTTGATTAACCATTTCCCCTTAATAGGATATAATTATTGTAAATGGTAAATTGTGATACTTGTTTAATATTCATTTTCTTCTTTTGCCCCTAGAAATGAGGAGGAAAATATTTTAAAAAATAATATTTGTCATTGACATTGTATATAAATAACTTGAATGTTGTGAAGCTTAGTATCCTGACTGTAGGTTTAAGATATTATCCTGAGGTTAAAACCCACACTAAATTAGATATAGCCTTAAGGAGATGTAAGTTGGGCTCAAAATGAGAAGCAAAATTATTTTATCCTTAACAGCTCTGCAATCAGCAAGTGATTTGTATGCATTTGCATTTGCATTCATCTACCCAGTATTTATCTTTCACTGGAACATTTCTCTACCTTCCCACTCCATGTGTGGGCATGTTGATTGGATAAACCAAGTGAGATCCATATTTCACTACATGGCCTTCAGGACAAAGCAAGAGGTAAACTCTATGCATGCATGTTGGCCAATATGTGGTGACAATTTCTAAGTTGAAAATGAAGATATAGGAGTGAGGTAATTGCTAAATATGCTTTTACAGTTTTAGGTAAGCATTAGAGAGGATGAACATAAGAGCTACATTTTCTTTATCAATCTTAAGTTTACAAATTTATTATGGTTGTCTTTCCTCAATTCCTCATTACTTGAAAGTGCTGATTGGCATAATTGTAGATTTAATTTTCAGAATATTGCAACTATATCTTAAAGTGTTGTTTTGCCTTAACAAATAAACATCAGGTTCTGGTTAACCAAAGTACCTTAGTAGTTATAAATGTATTTAATAAAGTTAATTGATTTGATATAAATAAATTGATTATGTTAAATTTCAAAAATTAGCAGCACATTACATCATGAGACTTTATGCTTAAACAGTAAGGGATGGACTTAAACTCACTGATGCACCATGTCATTGAGCAATTACAAAGATTCACTGAGCAAATGGTATGCCTTTATGCCATGTACAGAGAAACAACATGTATCTCATTTGTTTACAATAAAATAATAAAAATAAAAAAGATTCACTGAGAAAGTTTGGAGAACTTCTAACATTAACTTTGATCATTTATATTATTTATTTTAATTTTCATTTGTTACCCTAATAACCAACAAGGCACTTTCAATACATTTGAATGTTTTATTTCTAGTACTTTAAAGCATTAATGGTAATAATTCTCACTCTTTTTTCCTACTCCTACCTTGTACTTGTTCCAATTAATGCATATTCTCCCTTTTAATAAATTAGCTTCTGCAGCAAATAACCCCTATTCATTTTATTTCTTATTCTTGGATGGGTGTTATTTATTTGTGTGCTATCTTTTGTTTCTTAATTCATTTTGCTCCACCTTTCCAGCCCATTTTTGTTCTCATGTAATATTACATCAAATTTACTATATTTAATGACTAATTTTTCTATTTGTTTCAGAACACTACTTCAAGCTTGTATCTGAATTATAGGATGTTTGGAGAACAATATCAAGACATTTTTCACTTCTACTAAGGTTGAATAGTACATCAATAGGCACATAACTGAGTGTATGAAACAGGGTTTAGTGACTGATCTCACACTGTTGCTGTTACTGGTATCAGCAAGGACCACATATTGAGTTTAAGCATCAATAACTTGGTATTTGCTCAAACCAGGGCTCTTAAAAGAAAATAGGTCAAAAAGAAATCCCTTGATAAAATGAAGAATGAGTAAGTTTGATCAGATATGAAAGCAACTGAAAATTCAAGGGAGCAAACCATTCTGGACAATCCATAGAGCTTCAGGAAAATTAATCTTCCTGATACCACAATAGAGTAAAAATGTAGAAATCTTGTAGTTAAAATGTTCCATGAGCTAAAAGAAGCTGGAAGGAGTGAAATTATAAAACAGAGGAAGTGAAAGTTTATTTCAACAGAGTAAGATTCTAAAAAAGAAACAAATGGAAGTCCTCAAAATGAGGTAATTCACCATGTTAAAAATTCAATGGAGAAATGACAAGATGACGGGTTAGAGAGAGCATTATCCTAGCTTAGTTATCTAGAATTCAAGTGATTGAAATATTACCTCTTCCCTAGGTTTAGACTGAGAATGTTCTGTACTGCTGGGTTTCTATTTGTAAATTATTTTAGTTTTTTTTTTTTTTTTTATTATGAAAGGATGTAATTTCATCATCAAACCAGAAGATAAGTTTTGCTGGGTATAAGATTCTTGGCATCCATTTTCTTTCAGAACTTGAAAAATGCTGTTTTTACAGGTTCTTCTAACTTTTAGGATCTGGTTTGAGAAATCTGATATCTGTAATGATGTCCCCCTGAATATAATTTGATTTTTTTTCTTTCACAGTCTTTAAAATTTTACTTTTATTTTGTATGGTATGTATTTTTATCATATTGTGCCTTGTTGTGAGTCTGTTTTCCAAATCTTCATCATGTTGGCTTAGGACCACACTTCCTTAACATGATTCCCAAAGCAAAAGAAATACAAGTGGGAATCAGTAATTGGGATACATTCAAACTGAAAAGTATTTTCCCAGCAAAGGAAACTATCAGCAACGTAAAAAGAGAGCCTACAAAGTTGGAGAAAGTATCTGCCACAAATACTTCAGATAGAGCACTTATCTCCAGAATCTATAAAGAACTCAAAACCTTTACACCAATAGTGCATATAACCCAATTAACAAATGTGTTAAGGAAATGAGCAGACACTTCACATAAGAAGATCTACAAGCAATCAACAGATATAAAAAAATGTTCAACATATCTAGTAATAAGAGAAATGCAAATCAAAACTACCCTATGATTCCACCTCACCCCAATTAAATGGCAATTATCAAGAATACAAGCAATGATAGGTGTTGATGAGGATGGGAGGAAAAAAGATACATTCGTACATTGCTGGGAGGCTTGCAAATTAGTGCAGCCCCCGTGGAAAGCAGTGTGGAAATTTCTTAGAGAACTTGGAATGGAACCATTTGACCCAGCTATCTCACTCCTGGCCTATAACCCAATGTTGCACCTTTCTACCTTTTTAGTAAGTTTTTTTTTTTCCTAAGTTCTAAAAAAGGAAGAGCCATAAAATAGAAAATATTGAAAAACCAGCTGCATCAGACCTGTGAATGTCAGGGTATGGCATAATTCCTGTGAATTTTTCTCTCTTCTCTATATAAGTACATTAAGGAAAAATTAAAGAATGTCATATGTACAAGTTTTTATTATATTTTAAGTTCTTTCCTGTAAACTTCCTGGGCATGCACATTCTGTGAATATCTGATCTGACTTTAAGCTGATTTAAAAGTAAACTCCATTGCAATTAATAATTTCCATGTGTTATTTACTAAAATATTAAGGATGTGTCAATTTTCCAAAGCACTATTTCTGAGCTCAATGTGTTTTGTTTGTCTTTAGTTTGTGTGTGTGTGTGTGTGTGTGTGTGTGTGTGTGTGTATGTGTGTGAGAATTTACTTTTGGTCTTGCACCAATTACTCTTGTTTTGTCTACCTGGAGTTTTTAGTCCACTGGTTTTTGTTTCCAGATGTCTTATTATTTAAGGGTTAGATATTAAATTGCACTGGGAAAAAAATGAGACCTCCTTTGAAATTATCTAAGTAAGGAGAATATACAATGTTCATGATGAAAGAGGATTTTCCCACTTGAAGAATGGCTACCTGGACTTTTATTTCAGTGTTCACCATGACTGACAGATCCTACTCCTAACATCACCAAATGTAGAGGCCCTTCACATGTCTGAGTCATAATGTAAAAATTCATGCCTAATTTAAAATTGTTAGGTATGACATTCCTTTTTATAACTATCTGTATGTCTTTTTTAATTTTGTCTTTGAGAAAATAATACCCAATAAAAGCTATAAAAACTTTGTTTTCTATCAGTTTTATGCATGTGTGTGCATACCTATATATTATATGTTGCATTTATATGCAGCTGTGTCACTATATCATGTACATGCCAAAATTGACATATTAATAAAAAAGCACTTGAGAACTTATAACAAAATGGATCCAAATGACTTTCAGTTCACTTAATTAAATTTAGTTAGATAACATTTGTCATGTCTTTAAGTTAACTAACACTCTCCTTTTCCTTGGTGGTCAAAAATACAGTATTGGTTTCTATAAAATCATTAATATATGTCTATTGTTTCTAGGAATTTTTTGAAGAATGAAAAGGTAACTTCAAATGTTAAGTAGTTGTTTGCTATCTTAGTTTTCCTTGGTAGCATACATAAATTCATGGGTAACTTAGATTTAATAAAAGTGGAATAAATATTTATAAATATATTCCTTAAAGATTCATCTGATTAATTTGCTAGTGCTGTATATGAATTCAAGTATTCTTGTCTTCTTTAATTGTATAAGTCAACATGTTTTGTGCTTTTGTAAATTGTCGGTATATTGAAAAACAATTTAAGATCATTTGGGTTGTGCTTTAGGGTCTTCAATAAAAACAAAAATGACTAAGAAAATTTTGATTACCTATGTTGTTCTACATACAAAATATTTATCTCTCAATTAAAGTGTAATAAAGTACCTTACATCGCTTAAGAAAATGTAATTTGCCTAAAATCAGAAAGTTTACATAGCTTAATTCAGAATGTAAATTTTAAAAGAACAACATCAAAAAAGTGATATAAGAACATTATAGATATGAAAATATACTTTGTTGTAAAAAAGTGAAAGGTATGTTTTTTAAAGAGAAAATATTTTGTATTGTAATATAACAATTTTGACAAAAGGCCCAGAAGAAAAAGAAAGACAAAACTAAGGCTGAAAATATTATGTAATTGTTACTGAAAACTGGAACCTTGTCACTAAGGCCAACACAATAATGAAGACATGGTTATGAGAAAAAAATAAATTTTATTGCTCTGCTGTTGGCTATATAGTTCAGTGAGACAGCATGGGTCATGGAATGTATTAAAATTATAGATGCTATGCAGGCTACTTAGATTCTATTTATAGCAAATATATATACATATATATTTGAGAGAGACAATATGACACAGCTTTTCTAGTGAAACAATATCTGACAATGTTTACAGTAAAATCAATTTCTATCAGAAGTTTAATGCTGTGATTAGATTAACAATCTAATGAATGAATCATTTTACCTAAATCTGTAGGATTTCTCACACCTGAGGTTTTGGATGACACTCTGTATTCAATCATAAAAGCAGTGTATGTTCCCTCACTAGCACAGCATATATGGCCCACCAATTTTTTTTTGTTGTTCTTATTTGGTATTGAACTCAGTGGCCCTCTAACAATGAGCTATATTCTCAGCAGAATGTTGTGTTTTATTTAGAGACAGGATCTCACTGATTTGCTTAGCACCTAAACATTGCCAAAGCTAGCTTTAAACATTTGATTCTCCTGCATTAGTAGCCAAGCCACTGCACCTGACTGGCCTCACTAACCTCTAAAAATGGAAAAGTATCTGTGACCTATGTGGCTTCTAAGACCTCTAATGTCCTCAGTAACTTGACATGTCCCAATAGTTTTATGCATAGACTTTATGATCTCAGTAATCTAAAGGACATGAGTAATTTTATTAGATTACATCTACTACAGTGTAATATTTCATCTATGACCATTTTAACATCATTAAACATATGAGATTTTGGGAGACACCTAATATTTAAAGAATAATATTGCATTCCAGAACCCAAAACCTTATGCAAGTTTCACCATGAAAACTACATTAGTCTACTTGGTACTCTTGCATACCCCTATGAGGATCATGACTTCAACAAACCCTCAGCATTAGTGATGCACTGAGTAATTTGGTTGAAATCTGTCTCTAAATGAAATACAAAATACAGATGGGAATGTGGATCAGTGGTTGATTGTCTCCGAGTTCAATTCCATGTAGCCTGCCAAAATATATGTACTCCATTTCTAACAGTCTTTATATTTTAAGTGTTCCATCACTGCCAAAAGACTAAGTCTGAAGACTTAGGATGAAATTCTATAAAAATCAAATTTCATATGTTTCCAATGTAAAAAGGGAGAGAATATGCATTTCCATGTGAAGAAATAGGTGCATAGAAAGATGGGATAGGAACGAAACAAGATGAATATTCCAGTTAAGAAATAAATTCTGTTGCTTCTCATTCAGTATCTGAGTCCACAGGGATCTCAACTCTGATATACTTTGCCTGGTCTCCCAGTCATTCCTTGGAGATATCACTGAAAATTTCTGTAACATTCTCATTCCAGTATTTTCCATTCCTGCTAATCCACCACCACTAGGTTGCTGCCAAAGTTTGTGTCTTCTCTAGAATTGGCCAAGTCTCCAGGGATCCCAGCTGTAGAGCTCTATGAGTGCCTGTGTAGCAAAGCACAGTGAAGTATTGGAGACATAAAGGGACACTATAAGTCTACACAAGGGGAAATGAAATGACTCAGATTCATACTGCTAGAAAGAAAGATACATGAATAACATGAAAAAAAGGGAAGAATATATGCCAAACAAATCCACATATATCAATATAATCCAGTGAGAGTAGTAAAATGTCAGAAAGGGAATTCAGAATTTACATAATTAAAATGATCTGAGAAGCAAAGGATGAGATAAGAGAGCAAATAAAGGCAATGAATGATCACAACAATAAAAAGTTAAAATAGCAAATAGGAAGCAGAAGAGATAGATTTTGAAGAATAAAAACAGAAATCATTGAAATGAAGAAAAAATAAATCAAATTAAAAATTGAAAAGAAACCATAACCAATAGACTTGAAGATTGGAAGAGAGAACTTTAGACAATAAAGACAAAATACTTAATCTTTAAAAAAATGTTGCCAAACAGAAAAGATGGTAAGAAATCATGAAAAGAACATCCAAGAATTATGCAATATCATGAGAAGACCAAATTGAAGAATTATTGAGATTGAATAAGGCACAGAACTAAAAACCAAAAGAATGAATAATCTAATAAATGAAATAATGTCAGAAAATTTTCCAAATTTGAAGAATGAAATGGAAAATCAAATACAAGATATTTCCAAGACACCAAATATACAAAAACACAATAGATCCACACCAAGTCACATTATAATCAAGATGCCTAACATTCAAAATAAAGATAGAATTTTAAATGTTGCAAAGGAAAAGCAACAGATTACATAAACCAATACTGATATCAGAAGATTTCCCTGCCCAGACCATAAAAACTAGAAGGGCTTGAAAAAATATATTTCAAGCTTAGAATAAAATGGATGTCAAGCAAGAATATTTAACCCAGCAAAACTTGCCTTCAGATCAGAGGATGAAATAAATCCTTCCATGATACACAAAAGCTAAAATAATTTACAAATAGAAAACCTGCACTAAAGAACATTCTGAGCAAAATATTTCATGAAGAGGAAGTGAAAAACCACAATGCAAGTCATCAAAATGGGAAAACACCATACAGGAAAAGTCAATGAAAGAAGAAACCAAGCCAAGTTAAAAACCAAAAATAAGGCACAATGATCGAGAATACAAGTCATAACTCAATAATAATCTTTAATATTAATGGCATAAACTCATCAAACAAAAGACACAGACTGACAGATTTTATTATAAAGTAAGACCCAACAACATGCTACCTTCAATAGACTCATCTCATACAAAAGGATACCCGCATACTAAAGATGAATGGAAGGGAACCATGAACACGGACTTAATAAAAATGCAGGGGTTTCATCCTCATATCAGATAAAGCAGATTTTAATCCAAAGT